>NC_091457.1:15620955-15920955 GCF_027789765.1 Dendropsophus ebraccatus
GAAACCCATTCCTACTTGAACCCTGAAAGCGTGGGGCAAAACACATAGTCAATAGGGGCCCATGAATATGCGATAAGAATACGATAATGTGAACCATGATAATTATTCCCTATGGACTCATTATGTCCTAATGACTATTACATTGTTTCTTTCTTTTCTTCTCCGAAAACAAAAAGAAAACCTAAAGCCCCGCCGTCTACCGAACGCGCCTGAAATACATCCAGCAACACTTCCTAATTTGCTATTTTTTTTTAAACGTTCTATAAAAAATTAAAATAATATTTAAGTGTTAAAATCTGTTTACTCAGCTCCGCAACGTCAAAAAAATAATAATAATAATTTTTGCATAATTCATAAAAATTATCATTTTTCCTTTGGTGCGAGCCAACGTTTAATCTTTCTAGCGGTGAAACCTCAAAGCCTTTAATCCTGGCCACTAACCATCTTATCGCTTCTATGAGTGAACGCTGATAATTTAGTCATTAACACCGTTTTACGCTTTTAAGGTTTTTGTTTTTTTTCCCTTTCCCTTGTGAGAAGCCTCCGTCCATTATACGGCGCACTTCTCACCCCACTCCTGTATAATACTCCATGTTGTTTCTCACACAATCTCCTTTTGTTTTAGGTTTGTACAGAACGACTCTTTTGTGCCGACTGAGCCAAAAACACCTCAGGACTGGGCACCGTGTCAGGGCGTAGTGTGCCAGAGAGTCCGCGGCGAGACCCGCTGACCTGAGATGGCAGAATGGTTCAGTCAATCCTTTAATTTCTGATACTAATCTGGCCTTTGTGATGGAATATGAAATTAACACAAAATGGCTGCCAGGCAGGTGCGGTAATAACGCTATTATTAAGCTCCCCGTGTGGTGTTTATTATTTACTTTTTCTATTATACGTCTTTTAAATTCAGAAGAAAAATACAAAAATGTTTCTACATTACGTCGCCATTAATTTTAAGGAGATTTTGACGACATCAGTCAGCCTCCATTTTGTCCCTTTCGGCCTTATTGCCCATAGCAACCAATTACAGGTTCGGCTTTACTGGTTCAAGGGCAGTCTTTAAGGTCAAAGGAATAGTCTAAAATGGTTGCTATGGGCAACAAGGCCACCTCATCAGGATGTAGGTTTCATCTTCTAAAATGCCCTGGAACCACTATGCTTGAGTCAGGATTGGTTGCTATGGGCAATAGGACTAGTTTAGGGTTTGTTCCCCCTAGCAACCAATGTGTACCATTTGTCTAAACTGCCCAGGAACAATTAGGCATGAGCTGTAATTGGTTGCTATGGACAACAAGGCCACTTTAGGCTTTTCGGGCCACAGTAATGCATAGAGCAGTCTTGTTGTCCATAGCAACCAATGACAGCTCAACTCGAATTATTTCCGGACAGCTTATGTACAACAAGCCCAGAGTGGTCTTGTTGCCCAGAGCAACCAGTCATGGTTCAGGCCCAATGGTTCCAGGGCAGTTTATAAAATTAAAGCCAAACTCCTTTTGGTTGCTATGGGATCTCTCTAGCAGACCACGCTGCCTTGTTTCCCATAGCAACCAGTCAGGGTTTAGCTTTGATTTTCTTAACTGCCCCAAAACAATGAAAGTTGAGCTGTGATTGGTTGCTACTGGCAATAAGGCCAAATCGTCTACTAGATGTGGACAAAAAGTGGTCTTGTTGCCCATAGAAACCAATTATAACTAAGGCATAATGGTTTCACAGCTTTATAGAAAATGAAACCTACACCATGATTGGTTACTATGGCCAACAAGGCCCAAAATGGCCTTCTAAATTTTCTAAACTGCCCTGGAACCTTAACAACAGAGTCTTGACTGGTTGCTATGGGCAACAACACCATTTCCAAAAACATGACCCAAAATGGAGAAATTTTCCATCTCTGACTTTAGATGTTGTACTACGTATACGCTGTCTGGAAGCCATGTTAGCCTTCCTCTCCCTTCATCTACACGCCGATTCCTCGAAATACGCGGTAACAGACAGTCTTCGAGGCGTTGCTCAGCAGGCAGACAAATGCTAATTCGAGGAGCATTATATGAGACTTCTGTCGGCATCCGCGTCCCCTCAGAGTCTGGAGCGAACATGAATATACGTTTAATATTTTAATAGACAGAACTGCGGTACAGTTCACCGGAGGAATTGCGAGCTTATTAAATCTGACAGCGCTCGATGCGTTACCTGGGGCGATCGCTTCCGCCTTAACGTCTGCATATATTATGGAATTGTACTTCAGACGTGGTTTAACCCCCCATCTGCTGGAAGCCATTTGGGATACGAGTCTAAACAAAGTTGCTCCTGGGCAGGTCACACTTGCGAAATATCCGATACTGCGATTGAAGAGGTTATCCAAGATTAGAATAACAAACAGCGCCACCCTTGCTGTCAGTTTGGGTGCAGAACTGCAGCTCAGTTCCACTGAAGTGAATACAGAGAGCTGTAATACCACACACAACCTAAGGTCAGGGGTGGCGCTGTTTCTGGAGGGAAGCAGCTATGCTTTTCTAATCCTGAATAATGTCTCTAAACTCATGATAAACTGGTCAAGCTTGTGGCGGCACACTTCACCCAGCTATCACTTACAATTAATTGTAACTCATTCTCTAAACTTTAGAGGAGTTTGGACTGGAGATGAGTGAACCTCGAGCACAATCTGGTTCGTCTGAACCCAAGGGCGCAGCATTTGATTCCTGGTGGCTGAAGAAGTTGAATGCAGCCCTAGGAAGTCCTGGAAAATATGGATACGGCCTATGGCCTATGACTGTATCCATGTTTTCCGCCACCAGTAATCAAATGGTGTACACTAGGGTTCGGACAAACTCAATCATGCTCAAGGTTTGCTTATCTCTAGTCTGGGCTCTGGAATCTAGAAGCTGACATATCACGACCCAGCTGATGGACTGGCCACCCTGGGGTGGCCAATCTATCAGCCCGGACAGGCCTAACATTGCCCCCACCCCCCGCCCGCCATGTTGTGACGTTATCACAACTCGGGGGAAAATGCCTTCCATTGGAGGTCCCGCCAATTATCGCTCCGTGGAATAGAGACAATGATCAGCTGATGATCGGGTCATCGTCTGATCGTTTATTTAGGTTCAAACCTAAAATCATCGGGCACCGACCAAGCATCACTGCGTGGAATAGCGATGCAGAGCGAGCGACCGACGATTGCACAAGCACCATGCTTTAGCTTAGCATGTTGCAGGTCTTCTCCTGCGCTCCTTCTTCCTCCCAGTCCCACGTGCAGCAGCAGCTTTGGTACGGCCAGGACCGCTGCGACCAGTGATTGGCTGAGCGGTCTGTCAGCTTAGACGGTCTGTCAGCACCGAAGCTGCTGCTGCGCACTGGACCGGGAGGCAGAAGGAGCGCAGGAGAAGACCTGCACCATGCTTAGGTAAAGTATGGTGTTTAAACAAGGGCTCCAAGGACATCGGTAACAATGTCCCTGCAGCCCTCGCTAAACGATTATCGGGCCGTGTAATAGGCCCAGTAGCAGATCTGCGCTCGTTTACATTAGACCTCATCGGGGAATACGACTATGATACTGCCGGTTACTGCAACCGTTCCAATTACCCCATGTAGCACAGACTCACAGATTCTTGCAACTGTTAAATAACTTTATTCATCGCAGCATAAGGACTTCAAAATCTTACCACGACCATCCCGAAACTAGAAGGTAAAGGCCCTATTCCACGAATTGATTATCGTTCATAAACTCGACCGTTCGTTAACGATAATCGCTTTGCGGAATTGGTTAAACGAGCAAACGACAAAGGCGAAATCGTTATATTGTCGTTCAAAATTGTTTTTCAGCATGTTGAAAAAAAATCGTTGGTCTTTGAAAGTTAATTCGCTAATCGGTTCGTAAAATTAGAAATCTTTCAGTCGTTCGTAAAAAGGTTTAAAAAAAGTAGGTGTATCGTATGGTCATGATCACCCTGGCGAACGTTTTAAACGACCATGTAACGACCGCAAAATAATTGTTACACTACATATATCGTTCACGTTCCCACGTGTGTTATGTGTTAATGTTCGCAAAAAAAAAAATCGTTTAGTGATCGTTAACGAGTGGTCGTTGGAGCGAGTTTTTGAATGATAATCGTTCCGTGGAATAGGGCCTTAAGACCTAGAGCATGCTCAAGTCCGATCGATCGTCATTTAAATACCGGTGGCTTAAGAAATCGGATGCAGCCCTAGGGAGTCCTGGAAAACATGGATACAGCCATAGGCCTCCCTAGAACTCCCTGGGGCTGCATCCAACTTCTTCTTTGCCAAGGATGGCTTGGTGAGAACCAACATGGTTGTCAACAAAAATTCCAAAGCTGGAGACGTTTTCCATGCCCAGATTTGCCTCTTAGGATCTAAGACAGCCGGGACGCGTATTTTACAGTAGCGGTAATGGCGGCCACAGTGGTTGCCATCCAGCTTCCCCGTTACTTTTTCGAGCTTTGGTACTAAAGACGAACTTAGTGGGAAATAACCGGATTAACCCATTGCCTGCCAGCGCTCTCGGTCACGTGCTCTCCCGTGAATGGAGCCCTCCAGGCAGCAAGCAGAGCAATAACAAAGACACAGTCATCCATTCACATGCTCCTGCCTCAGACAAAGATTCGGGTAATTTTAGAGCCGTTCCCCCCCGGAGGGGTTTCTGGAACGCTCTTAAAACATTAGCTGTGTCGGTCTTCTTTTTAATTTGCAGCATTATATTTTTATCGCCAAATAAAAGCACTAAGCGCAGCTGTAAATCACGGGGCGCGCGTTCTCTATCTCATGGGCTTCGGACTATAAAGGATGTTCTGCCATCAGGCGGGGACATAAAAAAAAACAAAAAAAGAGAAAAAAAAATCATCGCTTTCATCCTCAAAAAGTCCCAGACGAGGAGGGCATATTTCTTCGAGGTGGGCAGTTTGTGTAACAGATGTCTGCTCTGTATGGCGATACTGCCGGCTGTGCCTCTGCGCATTATGGATGCAGACGCCGCGCTTTAACTTGGTAAACACGCCGCATCAATTTTTAATTTGGTTAAAATAAAAATCGCATTTAAAAAAAAAAAAAAGAGGAGCACGGGACTTTATGTCGGTGATAAAATATGCAATTCGGAGAGTCGCAGCCTTGGAAAGCAATATGCTATGGGATACGGCCAGAAAATAAAATTATTACTGTATACAAGTGGGGTGCACTGTATAAATGGAAGCCATGACCGGAGTGGGCACCTCAGCTATACTCACTGCAGGTACTGTATACATGGTGCATATAGGATAGATGTGGTTCTCGCCATTATGTGTGACAGTGACATAGCCCGATTATAGGCCTGGATGGGCGGATTATGGTCTCATGTAATAAGACTTGCTTAGGCTGTGTTCACACGTTGCAGTTTTATTGTGTTACTGCATCATTTCTTTATTGCAATGAAATGTGTGTGAACCATAGTCTGACACTTGCTCGTCGGCTGATCGCAGGGGTCTGCCCTGTTTAAAGATCATTAGCTGTCACCCACACATCTCCCTGTGTAATAGGGAATGTGCAACTGACAGCTACAAGAGGACTGGGATGGATTTGAAATGAGGAGAAATCTCAGTCTTTCCTTTATTACCTGTTCCCTGTTTATAGTCCACTCCTGGCTTTGGCTCAAAGAAAATCTGTCAGATAATCTGTGGGTGTGATGGGGTCCTTAGGGTGGCATTACATGGCTCAAGAATTGTGCGGCAAGGGCAGCCCTTGCTTTATACAGTATATAATTAACATTATACTTACCTGTCCTGCTGCCTTTTTCCCACTCACTGCAACCGCTGCTGAAGCTTCTAAAGCTGTCTCACAGGTGACAGGGGCTCAGCCAATCATTGACTGAGACAGGACAGCACCGTGGACAGTGACTGGCTGAGCGGCCTGTCACTTAAGAAGCTTTAGTGGCGACTAAAGGTAACGGAAAAGGCTTGAATGAACGGGAGCTTGGAGAGGTAAGTATACACCTTTATTATTTTCTTTACACTACCATCAGACGTCTTTATTACAGGGAATGAATCGGTCCGATTCAGTAGATAATCGTTCATTGCAATAGAGTCCTTAATCTCGTTCAAGGAATAATCGCTCTCTGTAATAGGCACAGAGAACAGGAATGAGCAAACGCTCATTTGTTTGCTGATCATCTGACCCCTACATACAGCAGCTGATAAGTACTGGCAGACTTGGAAATAGAAGTAAATTACAAAATCTATATAACTTTCTGACACCAGTTGATCTGAAAGAAAAGAAATTTCGCTGAAGAACCCCTTTAATTTTGTTAAATGTATAATAATAAGTTGTAGATGGTATGGGGTGTAAGCCGCTGTCAGACTGTACAGATAGTGGCTTATTTCCCTGATAACTAAAGGATGAGGAAGTGGAAATCCAACTTAAAGGAGAAGTCCGGTGATTTTGAAAATCCGGCATCCGGTAAACCAGGTACGAACTTACCTCTCCCTATGCCCACGGTGAACAGTGGGACCGGCCTCAGGACCCCCCACGGGCTCCAGGGTGTACAAGACAAAACCCAGCTCATGGATTGGCCACTCAGCTAGTCAGTGACTGGGGCGGGATGCCACTCCAGTTGCTGATTGGCTAAGTGGCCAGTCCACGACCATGCCTCATTCACATGACTATCGGCAGTACACAGATATACTCCAATAGAGTGCAATGGCAACCAGCAGAATTATAACATCAGTTCTGACGTAAGTGTAAGGCAAAGTCGCTCAACATCCCAAAATAATAAGTGTTTGCAAACTGATGCCATTTTCTATATTACCGAAAGAACGCCTTTAAGAAGTGAAGATTCCCTTTAACACTCTCTGGGCTCTCATGAAGGAGATAAACATCGCCTGGTATAGCCATGAATTACAAGCCTTGTACTCTGCCTGATGGCGGTGTATACCGCTAGCAAAACAAACAAGTTCACCGGTGGAATTGCGTTACTCTGACCCCATGAAGCGGTGGATATGCCATTAATATTTCTCCGCTCGGTGGAGGTCACAAGGGGCGCAGACATTATTAAATATCCGGTTTCTGGAGCGGCGTTTGCGTAAGCCTCGTAAGAGCCGGCTCCGATATTGTTCAGGAAGGATCCGCTGTGTGTAAGTAGTAAGGAAGTGACCTGGACTAGCCGCGATCTACCTGCACCGGAGAGGACTGGCACTGAGTACCAGGTTACCAGTCACGGCTCAGATGTCCATGGTTACACCTTCTCCTTATATCTGGGGGACAGATCACATGTGCAAAGCATCGGGGGGGGGGGGGGGGGGAGACTTCTGCCCTTTCAGGTCCACAGTTTTGCCCATAGACATCAGGGGACACTAATGGTGCGTTTACACAGACAGATTTATCTGACAGATCTTGTTAATTTTTTTATTTTTATTTATACATACATTTTCTTTAAAGGGATATTCCACTCCATAACTTTTGCTATGTTGCTGCCCATGGTGAGACTAACAATTCCTTCCATACTTGTTATCTATTCAGCCTCCTTCCCCCAGTTCTCAGCTGCTGCTTTCTGCTGAAGACAAAAATCTGTGTGTGAGCTTTTCTCTCTGTCTCCCCCTCCTCCCCCCTCCCTTCTGAGACGGCTGATGGAAACAAGTCCCTGACTTGTTGTATCTGTAATGTTGTAGATTCTTTGTAATACTGAAAGTGTCATTCTGAGCTGCTAATAAACTCACTGTGATAATCCCTCCCACCATTACAAAGAGGCTACAAAGTTGCAGATAAAGCCTGCCAGGGACTTGTTTACATCAGCCGTCTCTGAAGGGAGGGGGAGAGACGGAGAAAAAAAACTCACACAGATTTTTGTGTCTTCAGTAAAAAGCAGCAGCTCAGAACTGGGGAAAGGAGACTGAATAGACAATAACAAGTATGGAAGAAATTGTAAGTCTCACCATGGGCAGCAACATATCAAAAGTGACGTTTCAGTGGAATACAAAGTTAAATATTACAAAGTTAACTTTCCTAAAGAAATAACTATTTTACCCCTTCAACCATTTAAAGGGACCATAAGATCCATGAAACCTGCTGATATGTCCTGATAACGTACCGGGCGCTGAGGATGATGGTAGTTTCCTTACCTTGATCCTCAGCACAGTTTTCGTGTACTCTGTAGTTTAATCCATATGCTAATGAAGCTTTTTGGTGCACTAGAGGCGGGACTACCTATTAGCCGTGGCCGGAAGGGAGGGGGAGCTATGGGGACATATCAGCAGGTTACATGCTTCTGTTTACCTTTAAGATCCCCGCAGACATTAGTCACAAGTCAGCTGTGTGGCTGTCTGGGGGGAGTTTGTTACCCGCTAAGACAGTATATGTGGCGGTGTCATGCGCAGCCGTGCTTCTCCCATCTCCTCATATTGCTGGATGCAGGAAGCTCTGATGATCATTAATGTAGCACAAATTAAATTCACGGTGAATAATGAGTGGGGGGTGGGGGTGGTGGGTGCGGCGGCGCCAGGTTCTTAATCACGGCAGAGTATACAGATACAATTACAGTTGTTATTCGCTGCACACAATCTACCTGGAAATAAGAATCATTTGGTTTAATCCACTTAAGTCGCCTCATCTATTACTGAGGTAGGAGTTTAATTAAAATGACAAGAGCGAAGCGCCAGAGGCGGCGTGAAATGAGAGCACGTGAGGCTTCTCGAGAAAACACCGAGCCGTAATGGGGAACATGAAGCCTCCCAGCACATACATACTGTCGGGCAGGGGGATACTTTAGAACTGGGGAAGGGACATCTGTGGACTCCCGATAAGCCTGTCCAGTGTCCTGCTTCTAAACTACAACTCCCAGCATGCCCTGGGAACTGTATTTCTACAACAGTTGGGAAGCATCAGGCTGGACGCCTTATACCATATACACAATGATATCGCTTTCGAACCCGCAGTGTGAAATCCGCTGCAGACACGTCCTGTGTGAATTTAGCCTAAAGGGTTTTCTTCTTTCAAATCAACTGTAAATCAATCGTTTACACGTAACGATTATCGTTCGAATTTACACGATAACGATCGAATCTGAACGATAATCGTACGTGTAAACGCAGTGAACGATCAAGCGACGAGCGAGAAATCATTCATTTTGATCTTTCAACATGTTCTCAAATCGTCGTTGATTGTTCCCAAAAAATTTGCAGATTGTTCCTTTGGTCTTTTAACGATTTCACCTATGTGTGAGATAGGCTTAAGCGATCGCAAAACAGTTTTTCCGTACGATGTATCGTTACGTCTAAACGCTGATCGTTATAAAAAAAAACATTGTTCATTCAAAATCTTAAATCGTACGATCGGGCGAATTATCGCTCCGTGTAAAACCACCCTTACATAGATTTCTCAATTATTTAAATTTAAAAAATCTCCAAACTTCCAGTACTTATCAGCTGCAGTATGTCCTGCAGGAAGTGATGCCTAGCCACAGTGCTCTCTGCTGCCACCTCTGTCCATATCAGGAACTGTCCAGAGCAGGAGAGGTTTTCTATGGGGATTTGCTACTGGTCTGGACAGTTCCTGACATGGAAAGAGGTGGCAGCATAAAGCACAGTGTCTATACAGGACATACAGCAGCTGATAAGTACTGGAAGACTGGAGATTTTTATATAGAAATAAATTACAAATCTGTATAACTTTCTGGAGCGGAGATAGTTTGTTGTGCCATTCAATCACCGCTATTGCACCCAGACCCCATATAGCTCCTGAAACATACAGACCGGGCACAACACAACCTATTATGTGGCCCGGGCCAATGTGATGCATAAGTGGACTAGGTGGCCCATAGCGCTGGGTTCTGCCATCTCTCCTGTGTGTGTGAGAGGCTTTGTTCGCAGGCTGGTATGCAGCGGCTTCCCTCCCAGCGGGGACGGCATTCAGGCTCAGGTTCTAGACAAGGATCAGGTTACAGGGAAGAAACCCAACTGCAGCAATGACAGCTCATTCATGGCCTGGATGTCTATGGTAGCTGCATTGACTAAAGCGGAACATACTGGAGAAAAGCAGTATTATATTCTTATTATTGGATAACATGTTAGAACATGGCAGCGAGGGGAGACTGATCCAACAATGGAAAACCCCGACACCGCTGTGTATACCGCTGTTTATACCGCTGAGACAACTGGTATAAAGAGACGAGTGCCAACCTGGAGGTAACATATACATCCTACAGCAAGATACCGCACCACCCAACTACAACCGCCCATAGAGAAGGGTAAAGGACAAGTCACTGTGCATTCTGATTACTTATCCTGTACTTATCCTGATTACTCCAGAGCTGCACTCACTATTCTGCTGGTGGCATCACTGTGTACATACATTACATTACTGATCCTGAGTTACATCCTGTATTATACTCCAGAGCTGCACTCACTATTCTGCTGGTGGGGGTCACTGTGTATATATATTACATTACTGATCCTAAGTTACATTCTGTATTATACTCCAGAGCTGCACTCACTATTCTGCTGGTGGAGTCACTCTGTACATACATTACTGATCCTGTACTGATCCTGAGTTACATCCTGTATTATACTCCAGAGCTGCACTCACTATTCTGCTGGTTAGGTCACTGTGTACATGCATTACATTACTGATCCTGCACTGATCCTGAGTTACATCCTGTATTATACTCCAGAGCTGCACTCACTATTCTGCTGGTGGGATCACTGTGTACATACATTACATTACTGATCCTGAGTTACATCCTGTATTATACTCCACAGCTGCACTCACTATTCTGCTGGTGAGGTCACTGTGTACATACATTACATTACTGATCCTGAGTTACATCCTGTATTATACTCCGGAGCTGCACTCACTATTCTGCTGGTGGGGTCACTGTGTACATACATTACATTACTGATCCTGAGTTACATCCTGTATTATATCCAAGAGCTGCACTCACTATTCTGCTGGTGGGGTCACTGTGTACATACATTACATTACTGATCCTGAGTTACATCCTGTATTATATCCAAGAGCTGCACTCACTATTCTGCTGGTGGGGTCACTGTGTACATACATTACTGATCCTGCACTGATCCTGAGTTATATCCTGTATTATAACCACTACATTGGTTGCTGTACACTCATGTCAGGTACATAGTATAATATCAGGGTGACTACCAGTAAGTGAGGTGTGCCCTGCCCAGTAGTAATGTGATCCCAGGATGTGGCACCAGCCTCCGCCATCACCGCACCCCTCTCCCTCATCCAGGTGCCAACAAGCCAGGGCACCCACACATCTCCTGCTGGCGGCAAACCTCCTGGGATTGATGTCTGTTCTAGGAAATAAGAGCTTTGGCTGCGGCTTTGGCCACTCAGTCGGGAAGGATCCTGGTGGAGCAATGAGGAGGGATTCCGGGACTCGGCATATAATATCGGCTCCTGACCACTTCTCCTCTCCTCACTATAATTAGCAAAAATTAATTTGTCCTAAATATAAAAAGCAATTTCCAGCTCGGAGAACATGAACCCCCAAAGAGCCAAACCTCATTTGTTTCTTTATTCTACAGCGGCCGCCGAGAACATGAGGACAACCCAAGATAGAGCATTAGCCTGTCTGCGGCTGGTCCACGACTACTACTCCCATCGTGCAAAGCTTTGGCTGTACAGACATGATGGGAGTTGTCATTTGGGGTTTTCCAGTGTCAAATCCAGCAAATTCAGCTGTTTAAAGGGGAACTCTGGATAAGAAAAACTTGTTTTCTATTAAATGTACATTAAGAGTTAAATATGTATCTGAATGGTTCTGCCACACTGGTAGCTGATAGAAATCCAGGAAGAGAAAAAAATGGCCCCTGTGCAAATCCACATTGTCTCCTGCTCCCACTGCTCTCCCACCTTAGGAGACAAATCTTCCATGCCTCTGTCTCACATAGTGTGTGTTTGCTGAGCACAGGCTGATGATGCAGACAGGGCGTGATGTCACAGGAGGCGGGGCTGGATCCCCCAATCCCCTGAGTGATTCACCATCTCTGACCAGCCAGAAGCAGGTGTTGCACTGATTTCTCTGATTGCGCAGAAGTCTGCAGTGAAATTAGGGCTGTGTTCACACATGTTGGAGTGTCATTGCAGAACTGCAGCGTATTCACAAAAATGATGCAGTAACACAAGTGAATGATGCTTAACGGCAGAAAGGATCAGAGCCTTATTGTGGGGCTCAACTTCAAAGATAACAGATGCCTGATCATAATATGTGCGTGGAAATAAAAAGGAAAAAAAAATCAAAAAGTTCTTTACTTTATTCCAATATCAGCGTTACAAGTAGAGAATACAGGGTGCTGCGTGGTGTTACAGGTTGAGAATACAGCGTGCTGTGTGGTGTTACAGGTAGAGAATACAGCGTGCTGTGTGGTGTTACAGGTAGAGAATACAGTGTGCTGTGTGGTGTTACAGGTTGAGAATACAAGGTGCTGTGTGGTGTTACAGGTAGAGAATACAGCGTGCTGTGTGGTGTTACAGGTAGAGAATACAGTGTGCTGTGTGGTGTTACAGGTAGAGGATACAGCACTGTGTGGTGTTACAGGTAGAGAATACAGCGTGCTGTGTGGTGTTACAGGTAGAGAATACAGCGTGCTGTGTGGTGTTACAGGTAGAGAATACAGCGTGCTGTGTGGTGTTACAGGTAGAGAATACAGCGTGCTGTGTGGTGTTACAGGTAGAGAATACAGTGTGCTGTGTGGTGTTACAGGTAGAGAATACAGTGTGCTGTGTGGTGTTACAGGTTGAGAATACAGTGTGCTGTGTGGTGTTACAGGTTGAGAATACAAGGTGCTGTGTGGTGTTACAGGTAGAGAATACAGGGTGCTGTGTGGTGTTACAGGTAGAGAATACAGCGTGCTGTGTGGTGTTACAGGTAGAGAATACAGTGTGCTGTGTGGTGTTACAGGTAGAGAATACAGTGCTGTGTGGTGTTACAGGTAGAGAATACAGCGTGCTGTGTAGTGTTACAGGTAGAGAATATACTGTGCTGTGTGGTGTTACAGGTAGAGAATACAGCGTGCTATGTGGTGTTACAGGTAGAGAATACAGTGCTGTGTGGTGTTACAGGTAGAGAATATACTGTGCTGTGTGGTGTTACAGGTAGAGAATACAGGGTGCTGTGTGGTGTTACAGGTAGAGAATATACTGTGCTGTGTGGTGTTACAGGTAGAGAATACAGGGTGCTGTGTGGTGTTACAGGTAGAGAATATACTGTGCTGTCGGGTGTTACAGGTAGAGAATACAGCGTGCTGTGTGGTGTTACAGGTAGAGAATACAGTGTGCTGTGCGGGTGGGACCACAATGAAATCATAAATTACTGCAAATAATTCAGTAACACAATGAAACTGCAATGTGTGAACACAGCCTAGATGTTCTGCAACAGCTTTGGGCGGGGAAGAGGCAGGGTGGAGGACTGTGATGAACAGCTGAGGGAAAGCAATGCATTCTGGAACCTGTAGTACTGTGTACAACTGCTCAACCAGGAAGTGCAGAAACATAAAACAAAACAACCCCAACCCTAAAACAAATGGATTTTTGGAAGTTTTAAAAATGGAATAGATAGGTAAGTAATGCTTTATGCTTCTGCAGAAGTTTCTTTTTTTTTTTTAACCTCTACCTGGAGTTCCCCTTTAAAGGAGTCCGCCAGCAATCATCTGTAACCTGTGTTTACTTTCCCTGCAGCGCCACCACAGGGAAAATTAAGCATTACACCATGTCTACTAGAATCAATAGTTGTCTATGTAAGGCCCCGTTCACACTACGGAATCGGCACCGAAATTCCGCTCAGAACCCCCGCCCGCTGACTCGACGGCAAGTCCCAGCTGCTATCTCTTTCAATGAGGCAAGCCTCCCATTGAAACAGATAGCAGGCGGCATTTGGCGCAGAGTCCGCGGGCGGGGGTTCAGATCGGAATTTCAGCGCCAATTCCGTAGGTTGAAGGGGCCCTAATGCAGGACAGGACAGGGCCGTCCTATGACCACAGAGACTGAAGGGACCAAAGCACTGCGGACCTCATGCAGTTATTTCCTGCACAGCAGTGTCCCGGTCACCTGCTTTACAGCTCCATTCAAGTGATTGGGAGCAGGAGCTCCACTATGCTAAGTCAGAACTGCAGATTCAGTATTCTTAGAGTTGGTGGGGGTCCTAAAAGTCAGACACCCATCAAACATAAGGCCTAGTGATTTAGGAATAGCCCTTTAGGAGTTGATAAAACCAGACATCCCCTTACCCGCACTTACACTCAGCCATTCACACGGCTGCTATAATTTTCTGCACCTACACTCAGTTATACACACTGCTGTTTCTGTCACTGCCCTCCTGCACAGCTCCAATTCTCACTTCCTGACTGGTCCATGCTGAACACACCCCCTTCCCCATTGCTGTCATGTGACCACACAGACCTCTGACAGCAGCCCTGCTTCTCTATTCTAGCCTGTTGTACTACACTACTGCATTATGGGGATCTGCAGTTCCATTCTGTATCTAAAAACAGCTGCTGTGTTATCAGCAATATACAGTTACTATACATTATACTCCACATGCTGATTGCTATACTGTACAGTAACTTATATATCACAGATTCTGCTGTTTCTCATTCTTTGTTTTATCTGTTCTACATGTTATTCAGAATAAGAAAAAAAATCATTATTTTTGGGGTGTGGAACCAATTGTCTGCATTTCAATGGGAAAATTTGCTTTGGTTTAAGAGTGGATTTGGATTACAAGCACAGTCCAGGAACGGATAACGCTTGTAATACAAGACACCACTGTATATATATATATATATATATATACACACACAAATTCTGGTGATTCTGCACATATTATTGTCAGCCGAGACGTTGAAGCGTCCTTCGTTGCAGAATAGAAATGGCTGCGGATCAATAACCAAAGCCGCTTTACACAGACAAATGTAGGTTAATATCCCCCCCGCAGGCCGCGGCGTATTACAAAAGGAGTGAAACGATTCTGTATAACTGAGCCGGAAGCAAATGAAGGGGGAAAAAAAAAAAAGCTAAATAATCTCATGGATTAAAGCAAAGCGATGTCCAACAAGTGAGTCACGGGGCAGCCCGGATAATCCTACATATCACTGACATGGTGGGGTGACACACCGCCGCCCTGGTACACAGGAACGCAACACAGCCGGAATATATGATGTCAGGAAGAGGCTTCAAGGAACGGTCCATTCTAGATAGTGTAGAGAGAGGCTCTGTCTAAAGACCAACACTCTCTATAAAGATATTAACCCTTCAATAAAAAAAAAACATTATATCAAGTTATGGGAAAGTTGGGTGAAGAAATGACATCATAAATACTGTTAACCCCCAGCAGGCCAAATTTTTCCAGTTTCTAAATCCCCTCCCAGTAAAACATCTCAAGACCACTAGATGTCTCACTTCTCTGCACTCCACTGTCTAATGCTTAATGTCAAAGGAAATCTGTCTCTAGTAACAGACACAGCAAGACAAAACACAGGAAGTGGGAGCAGAGAATACTATGTGCTCTATAGAGGAGAGCAAGCCTGGGATGGGTACCTGTTCACACTAAGTAAAAAGGTGGAAGTTCCACAGGCGGGGTTTCCTCTCGGAATTTCCTTCTGTTTTCCGTAGTGTGAACGGGCCCTAAACCAGTCTGCCGGCTGAAGATCATCCACACTGTTCCTAGAAGGTAAATCAAGGCTTTCCTCTCATCTCTGACCCCCTATATTGCTCAGGGCAGCTGCCCATTGTGTATACACCAGCATATATACTGCTGTATGTCCAGGCAGCGGATGTTAGCAAAAGGTTTCTATTTACTGACAGCAAACGCATCGTATAAAAGCAAAAGGGGGATGGGATTACAGAAATGATGGGGGGGGGGGGGGGGAATAATGACATAATTCCATCTACAGATTCTTGCACGTATTACATAGCCGAATAAAGTTATTCAAAAGGCCAGTTACATTATAAGCTGACATTTATAAAGTGTCACCCTCGGCCGGGATTTGCTGTCTTCATATCACGGCTTTTCCGTCACACGCTCTGAACTTTCCACATGATATAGTTTCTATACGAGATTAAAGTGTTGCCGTCTCCCCTCCCCCAGCCCAACCGGCCAGATGTGCTAATAATGCAGGGGCCTGTGACAACCCAAAGAAGGCGGCCATATACGACCCCAGTACAGGGATACATAACAGAACACATAGACCCCCCTGGACCAGGGAACAGACAGACCCCCCCCCCCCCCCATCCCAGTATAAGGAAGGGGAACAAGCAGAACCCCCGTCTAAAAAATAAAAAGGGGGAACACAGAACCCCACCACCGGCTAAGGAGTGGGGAACAGCAGACCCCCCCAATCTAAGGAACATAGAGAGGATGCATACCCCTCAGTTTAAGGAGTGAGGAACATGCAAAATAAGGAACGAGGAAGGATGCATACCCCTCAGCCTAAGGACCGGGTCACAAGCATACCCCCCCAGACTAAAGAGCAGGGTACAAGCAGACCCCCCAGACTAAAGAGCGGGGTAAAAACAGACTCCCCCCCCCCCAGACTAAGGATCGGGTCACAAGCATACCCCACCAGACTAAGGATCGGGTCACAAGCATACCCCCCCCAGACTAAGGATCGGGTCACAAGCATACCCCACCAGACTAAGGATCGGGTCACAAGCATACCCCACCAGACTAAGGATCGGGTCACAAGCATACCCCCCCAGACTAAGGAGCTGGGTACAAGCATACCCCCCAGACTAAGGAGCGGGTCACAAGCATACCCCCAAGACTAAGGAGCGGGTCACAAGCATACCCCCCAGACTAAGGAGCGGGTCACAAGCATACCCCACCAGACTAAGGATCGGGTCACAAGCATACCCCCCCAGACTAAGGAGCTGGGTACAAGCATACCCCCCAGACTAAGGAGCGGGTCACAAGCATACCCCCAAGACTAAGGAGCGGGTCACAAGCATACCCCTCAGACTAAGGAGCGGGTCACAAGCATACCCCCCAGACTAAGGAGCGGGGTACAAGCATACCCCCCAGACTAAGGAGCGGGGTACAAGCATACCCCCCAGACTAAGGAGCGGGGTACAAACAGACCCCCCACTGCCAAATCCCCCTCACAGCATTTTCATTGTGGGTTTTTTTGGGGGTCAGTAGTGATTTGTAGGGGTGCTGGTTTGCTCTGACGTATATCCATAGGCTTTTCTATAGGACCAAAAAAAAGATTTAAAAAAAAACAAAAAACCTGATACCGTCCACTTGGCATAAGCTCCAGGTATTCATAGACCTTCACTCCCTGACAGAGAAAACTACAACCCCCATCCTGCCCCAATAGACTACATCCCTCATCACGCTGTGACAGCAATTGCTTGTTGCAGAACTATGACCCCCATCATGCTGGCCTACCTGATGAGAGTTGTATCACTGGTGGAGATCACAAAGCAAACAACCCCTGACAGACTGTCCAATACAGATCTTCATATAATGCAGAACTACAACTCCTGTTGGTCTCTCACTGCCTACATGATGAAAGTTGTAGTTTTGCAACCACTAATGTCATCAAATCCCCCCCCCCCCCCTCCCATGCCGGAGAAGACGTCCACCTCCTCTATAGAAGGAACCTCCATATAGGATTCAGAGCACATTACATGTCATCTCCGGTTAGTGCAAAACTACAACTCCCAGCATACCTGGACCAGAGCCACAGGATAGGGAACAGCCGTGTGAAGAGACATCCCAGTGCAGCCCATGGAGGGCATGATGGGAGTTGTAGTTAGAAAAGAAAATAGCAGTATACAGAACATATATGATCATATGAGATCGCCAGCTGCTGCACAACTACAACTCCCAGCATGCCCAGATAGCCAAACTTGTATGAGACAGGTTCCGCCCCCACTATAGAATACATATATAACCACCTTATTAAGTGATCTCCAGCTGCTGCAAAACTACAACTCCCAGCATGCCCAGATAGCCACCCCAGCAGTATATAGACCCCTATAGGATCTAAAGGTAATCACAGTGTATACAGCCCACTATAGAATACATAGGCGATCTCCAGCGGCTGCAAAACTACAACTCCCAGCATGCCTGGACAACCATTGGCGGCATCAAACCGAAACCTCCCGTCACGTCCTGATGGCCGACATGGTGGGAACTATATATAGGAACAGCGACAGAGCTACGGAATGGGGAAGAGCGGTGTAAACAGACATGGGGGGCATGATGGGAGTTGTAGTTCCCCACAGGTTAATGACTGAATATGGATTATAACACAAACGTTAGCGAGACAGATGGCCCAGCAGTATACAGACCCCCTAAAGCAGCAAAACTACAACTCTCACCATGCCCGAACAGCCAAAGCTTTAGCATGATGGGAGTTGTAGTTCTGCATCCCTGTCCTATAGGATCCACTGTGTACACAGTCTATTATAGAATACATATGTCAAGTGATGATGCAAAACTACAACTCCCATCAAGCTAAAGCGTTGGCTGGGAGTTGTAGTTTGGAGAGCAGAGGTTCCCGACCCCTGCCGTATAGGATCCACGGTGTATACAGCCCAGTATAGAATACATACGTCAAGTGATGATGCAGAACTACAACTCCCAGCATGCTATGCAGCCAACCTTGCTTGAGAGAGACCCCAGCAGTATACAGGCCCCCATATAGGAGCTAGAATATACAATACACATCAAGTGATCTCCAGCTGCTGCAAAACTACAACTCCCAGCATGCCTGGACAGCCTTCGGCTGTCCAGGCATGCTGGGAGTTGTAGTTTTGCACCCACTATTGAGCTACAGGTTGGAGACCACTCCTGTAAGGAGGGTAGCACCCCAAAACAAAGCCATAGAGGGGATCACCAATGTTATGGGGTCCCTAAAGTAGGAGGGGCCACAGGCTCTTGTTGCAATCACGTGATGCATAGAGGAGAGTTGCAAAAGTCAGCGCCCCCCTCCTCCTCCTCCATAGCAATGCATTAGTGTTTACTACTCACCTACTGAGCCCAACATGAGACACAGGAGCCACATGTCCCGGAATGCTGAGGGGCCCCGACCTCTCCTGGGGGCCACACACCGCCCGGGACCGGCTGTATCCATTCAGTAGAGCCGCAGCCCGGGACGCATAGTGCCCTTCCCCTGGAAGCAGATCACCCGTGTGAGTGTGTGACACGGCCAGTGTGTGTGAGGGAGCCTGACATGCGCAGTACGTCTCCCCTGCACAGTACGCCATGCTATGTGATACTCCCTACTGGACAACTACAACTCCCAGCAAGCCGTAAAGCAACGCACTCGCCTCCTATAGCCTAGCGGGAGCCGCGTTGCCCATAGCAACCAATCAGCGCTGTGCCGTTAGGAAACCGAAACGTGGAGTCTGATTGGTTGCTATGGGCAACAGTCATGGATACTCAAGGCCCACAGCTATATATGTACTGGTTAAACCCCAAATATTATACAGCACCACCCCTGTGTCTCAGGTTGTGTGTGGTAATACAGTTCATCTCTATTCACTTCAATGCAACTGAGAAGCAAAAACACACCCAAACTGAGGGTAGGAGTGTTGCTGTTTCTAGAAGAAAGCCCCTTAAAGGGGGTTCTCTAGCCTAGATAATAAGGGCTAACACACAGTATTACACTGAGGCCATGTCCGCACACTGTTTATACACTATACACCTAAGCATCATATATAAGTCCAAAGAACGCAAAATAAAGACACAACACATTGTAATCAGGTGTCAAAAGGGCCAAATTTTATTGAAAATCACATGACACTGAAAATGGCATACCCCAGACTCACTAAGAGTCACCCTCCAGCACTCAGGTGAGGAAAAACCCCCTGTGGGGGAAACCTCGAGGGAGCCATGGCTGGAGAGTTGCCCCTCCCCTGGGCTTAGAGGGTAATACCATACCATACCATACATAGATGTGGCTGCAATATGTGTCACCTTGTTGATGGCTAGGCGGATGGATCTCTTCTTCCTCACAGGTCCAGGCCCGCTTCTCAAGAAGGTGGAGACTCGGTTGAAGGGGTAGTCTAAAGCAGACCACCCCTTTTCCCCTGCTAGAACCTCCAAAAACATCAAGGGTGGGGGGAGTAAAATAATCAAGCTCAAGGTCCTCTGGCTCATCCAAGATGGCGCTGATCAGGGCGCGGTGCATTGCTTTTATGGAACCTTCCTTATGACATAAGCAACTGTCATCACTGGGCACGGTTGCTATGGCTACAACAGGTAAACAGTGATCTGACATATTAACCCTTTAATGACTGTCCATGCGACTTACTACGGCCGTACTTTACACGGCTTTCGGCCGTACTTAAATTAAAAGAAAGTTATGTTCATCTGGCTGATACTGTAGTAGTCAGATATCGGCCATTGTTTGACGCAGCCATGTCAAACAACGGCCAATGTTTTCACAAGTGTGTAAACATAGCCTTTGTGAGTTTTCAATCCCCTTCTGGTTTTGCTAGCAAAATACTGAGCAAAAATACAGTGTGTGAACATAGCCTGAGACTGTCTTTACTAATTTGAATGGGAAAGTTCGAACTATGACGTCTCCCGGCTTCCTGCTTGTCACTCTTCTTACCATTTTTGAGTCTGCTGCGTCTTCAATGTCAGAAGTAGTAACAAGAGTGACAAGCGGGGAGCCCTGGAGGACCCAGTTAAAGAGTACTTATCATGTGGCCAGCGCAGCAGGATATGTTGCCAAACTTCTGCTGATACGTTGTCCTCTTCCAACGCAAACTCCCTAAAGTCTGACACAATGCTCTCTGCTGCCACCTCTGTCCGTGTCAGGAACTGTCCAGAGCAGGAGAGGTTTTCTATGGGGATTTGCTCCTGCTCTGGACAGTTCCTGACACGGACAGACGTGGCAGAGAGCACTGTGTCACACTGGAAAGAATACACCACTTCCTGCAGGACATACAGCAGCTGATAAGTACTGGAAGACTTGAGATTTTTAAATAGAAGTAAAGTACAAATCTATATAACTTTCTGACACCAGTTGATTTTCGCTGGAGCAACCCACGCTGCTGGTTGTAGAGGTCCTCATGCCGTGTCCGGTTCAGCCTCCCAGTGTCGGTATTTTGAAGAAAAGCTCCTTTCTTTGATGTGGGGGGGGATTCAATCTGGCGTGGCCTAGAGAATCTGTGCCCTAGGCCTGCGGCGCCTCTTTCCCCGCCTCCATCCAGCTCAGGAGCATGCTTAAAGTGATTCTCTAGGCCACACCAGATTGACTCCCCGCCCCGCCGCAACCATAAAAGTAGTTTTTCTTCAAAATACCGTCACCGGGAGAGAGGCCGACCACCGAACCCTTGACACGGCACCGTGAGGACCTACCTCTACAACATGGTACCAGCAGTTACGCTTTAATTTACTATTTTTTATTTAATATATATATTTTTTTTTGTCAGTTAAAAACAGTTGAGCTCAGTGATAGAGAACAGGAAAGCTTTATTCCCCTGTAACGTCTGGGATTACATTTATATAAGGGTGCGTTTACACAGGCAGATTTATCTGACAGATTTTTGAAGCCAAAGCCAGGAACAGACTATAAACAGGGAACAGGTCATAAAGGAAAGACTGAGGTTTAAACTCTTTTCAAATCCATTCCTGGCTTTGGCTTCCAGAATCTGTCAGATAAATCTGCCTGTGTAAACGCACCATTAGGGCTATAAACACACAGGCAGTTTTTGGTGCAGTTTTGACTCAAAGCCCGGAGTAGAACCAAAAGTAAAGGAAGAATAACGGAATCTAGTACAAAATTCCATAGTCACAAAGTTAGTGGAACAATCCCCTCTGACAAAGTGGAGAGGCTAAAGAGGTTATCCAGTGTTAGGGTGCCTTTACACGGAGAGATTTATCTGACAGATTTTTTAAGACAAAGCCAGGAAAAGACTATAGACAGGGAACAGGTCATAAAGGAATACTGATGTTTCTCCTCTTCTCATATCCACTCCTGGCTTTGGCTTCAATAATCTGTCAGATAAATCTCTCTGTGTAAAGGCACCTTTAGAAAAACAGCACCGCTCTTCTCTCTATTGAAGTGAATGGAGCTTCATTGCAAACCACATCTAAGCTGGATTCAAGAGTGGTGCTGTCTCTGGAAGAAAGTAGCCATGTTTTTCTAACGCTGGATAACCCCTTTAACCCCTTAAGGACAGAGCCAATTTCGATTTTTGCGTTTTTGTTTTTTCCTCCTTGTGCATCAAAGGCCATAGCAGTTGCATTTTTCCACCTAGAAACCCACATGACCCCTTATTTTTTGCGTCACTAATTGTACTTTGCAATGACAGGCTGAATTTTTACATAAAGTACACTGCGAAACCAGAAAAAAATTCAAAGTGTGGTGAAATTGAAAAAAAAAAACGCATTTTGTTTATTTGAGGGAAATGTGTTTTTACGCCATTCGCCCTGGGGTAAAACTGACTTGTTATGCATGTTCCTCAAGTCGTTACGATGAAAACGATATATAACATGTATAACTTTTCTTGTATCTGATGGCCTGTAAAAAATTCAAACCATTGTCAACAAATATACGTCACTTAAAATCGCTCCATTCCCAGGCTTATAGCGCTTTTATCCTTTGGTCTATGGGGCTGTGTCAGGTGTCATTTTTTGCGCCATGATGTGTTCTTTCTATCGGTACCTTGATTGCGCATATACGACTTTTTGATCGTTTTTTATTACAATTTTTCTGGATTTGATGCGACCAAAAATGCGCAATTTTGCACTTTAGGATTTTTTTGCGCTTACGCCGTTCACCGTACGAGATCAGGAATGTGATTAATTAATAGTTCGGGCAATTACGCACGCGGCGATAGCAAACATGTTTGTTTATTTATTTATTTGTTTACTTTTATTTATAACCTGGGAAAAGGGGGGTGATTCAGACTTTTATTGGGGGAGGGGGCTTTTTATTGACAACAACACTTTATATTTTTTTTTTACACATATACTAGAAGCCCCCCTGGGGTTAGGGTTATTCCCCCCTGGGGTTAGGGTTATTCCCCCCTGGGGTTAGGGTTATTCCCCCCTGGGGTTAGGGTTATTCCCCCCTGGGGTTAGGGTTATTCCCCCTGGGGGACTTCTAGTGTATACACTTTGATCTCTCATTGACATCTCTGCAGCATAGATATGCTGCAGGGATCCATGAGATAGGCACTCGTTTGCTTTCGGCTGCTGCAGCCGTAAGTAAACGAGTGCCGAGCCGGGGACGGCGCCATCTTGGAGCGGTCCCCGGCCGGCTTCAGAAACGGAGATCGCTCCTCCGGGATAACATCCCGGAGGAGCGATCTCCGCCACTAGACACCAGGGAGATGCTGGATCCGGTAATCGGATGCAGCTGTCATGTTTGACAGCTGCATCTGATTACTGTATTAGTGGGCACGGCGATCAGACCGTGCCCGCTTATACCTACGGTCCCGGGCTACAAGCGGCACCCGGGACCGTCGCGGTTCAGAGCGGGGTCGCCGTGCGGCCCCACTCTGCACGCCCTTACCGGCAATAGGGCGTACCTATACGCTTTTTGTCGTTAAGGGGTTAATATAAACCATGTCTATTTATTTACTTTTTTTTTTTAACCCCTAGACAACCCAGGACGTAGGGTTACTTCATAGAAGTCTGTCACCAGACGACCTAGGGCGTAACTGTACGTCCTGGGTGGTTCTCCCGCTATGAAGCGCGCTCCGGAGCGGAGCGCGCTTCATAGGAGGTGGGGCCGGCTGCAGTTAGCAGCCGGGACCTCACCGGTAATGACACGCTGCAGCGATCGCGCTGCCGCGTGCCATTAACCCCTTAAACGCCGCGCAACCGCGGCGTTTAGATGTAAGTGACAGGGGGAGTCCCCTGTCACTTACCGTTCGGGACCCCCGCAGTCACATCCCGATCATTGAAACGGACCGCCGGAGGTCTCTCACCTGCCTCCGTGCGGCCCGATCGGCGATCTGCTACACTGAGCCTGCACAGGCAGGCTCAATGAGCAGATCGCCGATAACTGATCAATGCTATGCCTATGGCATAGCAATCATCAGTGTAGAAATCAAACTAGTGAATGTACAAGTCCCCTAAAGGGACTTCAAATGTGTAAAAAAAAAAAAGTTCAAAACACTATTACACTACCCCAAAGCCCCTCCCCCAATAAAAGTTGAAATAACCCCCCCATCCTATTATATAAATAAAACATATAAAAATAAATAAATAGATAAACATATAATATACCGTAGCGTGCGTAATTGTCCGATTTATTAAAATAAAACAAGCGTCATTGCGAACGGAAATCGGCGTACACGAAAAGAGGGAAAAAAGTGCACGGATTACCGATTTTATGTTTCATTATATATTAAAAAAAATCAATAAAAAGTGATAAAAACGTCCGATCTTTACAAATATGGTATTAATAAAAACTAGAGATCATGGCGGAAAAAATTACACCCCATACAGCCCCGTAGGTGAAAAAATAAAACCGTTATAAGCGTCACAATAGGCCCATTTTATTAATATTTAATTGCCAAAAAAAAGGATTTCATAAAAAAAAATATATATAACATTAGAGAATCTGTGTAACCTGCATATGGTTGTGTTCGGACTGACCTATAGAATAATAGTATCATGTCGCTGTTACCATATAGTGTATTACGTAGACACAGGAACCCCCCAAACGTTACCATATTGCATTCTTATTTACGATTTCACCTATTTATATCTTCATAAATAATATATTTGGAATTCCATCATACATGTTATGGTAAAATGAATGACGCCATTACACAGTACAACTATTCCTGTAACAAACAAGCCATTACATGGCCTGTAGATAGAAAACTGAGAGTGCTAGAGCTCTTAGAAGGGGAGGAGGGAAAAACGAAAACACTAAGATCAAAATTTGCGCGGTCCACTGGGTCATTTTGGGCCTGGGCCTCAAAGGGTTTATATATATATATATATATATATATATATATATATATATATATATATATATATGGGACGGAAAGAAAAAAGTGTATTAGGTGCCAAAAATGATGTGTTAAGGGGGAAAAATTTTAAATATTTCTATTTAAAAATCTCCAGTCTTTAAGTACTTACCAGCTGCTGTATGTCCTGCAGGAAGTGGTGTATTCTTTCCAGTCTGACACAGTGTTCTCTGCTGCCACCTCTGTCCATGTCAGGAACTGTCCAGAGCAGTAGGGGTTTTCTATGGGGATTTGCTGATACTCAGTTCCTGACATGGACAGAGGTGGCAGCAGAGATCACTGAGTCAGACTGGAAAGAACACACCACTTCCTGCAGGACATACAGCAGCTGATAAGTACTAGCAGACTATAGAATTTTAAATAGAAGTAAATTACAAATCTATACAACTTTCTGAAACTAGTTCCTTTGAAAGAAAAAGATTTTCGCTGGAGTACCCCTTTAAACAGTGTGGAGAAGAGTCCTTTAAAGGGGTACTCCAACATAATCTTTTTTTTTTTTCTTTCAAATTATCTGGTTATTTTGATTTGTAAATTACTTCTATTTAAATATCTCCAGCCTTCCAGTACTTATCAGCTGCTGTATGTCCTGCAGGAAGTGGTGTATTCTTTTCAGGCTGACACAGTGCTCTCCGCTGCCACCTCTGTCCATGTCAGGAACTGTCCAGGGCAGTAACAAATCCCCATAGAAATACTGACATGGACAGAGGTGGCAGCAGAGTGCACTTTGTCAGACTGGAAAGAATACACCACTTCCTGTAGGGCATACAGCAGCTTATAAGTATTGGAAAATTTGAGATTTTTAAATAGGATTAAATTACAAATCTATATAACTTTCTAAAACCAGTTGAAAGAAAAAGATTTTCACTGTAGTACCCCTTTAAGTATGAGTTAAGTTGAGTCAGTCCCCGGCCATTACCAGTAGCACTATATATACGAGATTGCCAGATCTTTTGCGCAAACACATTATTGAGTCCTCAGTTGTGCTGTAAACAAGATTCATAGGTCTTTGGAACTCTGCAATTTGAAGTTCTCTTTGGAGAAATGACAATATTCTCATTTAATCTCACCTCCCCGGCCCCCGTGTTTATTTCCCTCCATGAGTTCTGTCTCAGCAGTTTTCTAGGAGTCTAATGGGAGAGAAGCACCCGGCAAATCGCTCCTTATTTGTGAAGCTTCTCCCAGAACAATTGCAGAGAGGCAATCAGGCGGCCGTGGCGGAGGAGCTGAATGGATGCTTATGGGATCAATACATGGACCGCCTCGTCAGTCACCCCCTTTTACTTTAAATATAGCGCTGGGGCCTTCTACCGTCCATTAGTGAAAGTACCTAACCGATAAATCCTGCTTGAAAATCGATAGCTCTCAGTGACGCTTCGGGTCATCGGTCGTCGGACGTGTAACTATTACTTTGCTGGTGTGAGATGAAGAATAGAAATCGTCTGTGGGTTAAGGGTTAAACAGTGGCCGACAACAAGATTGGTCACCTGACTAGCTTTAAAGGGGTTGTCCAGCGAAAATCTTTTTCTTTCAAATCAACTGATATCATAAAGTTATACAGATTTGTAATTTAGTTCTATTAAAAAATCTCATGTCTTCCCATACTTATTAGCTGCTGTATGTCATGCAGGAAATGTTTTATTTTCAGTCTGACGCAGTGCTCTCTGCTGACATCTCTGGACGAGACAGGAACTCTGTCCCGGTTTTCTATGAATCCCCATAGAAAACCTCTCCTGCTCTGGACAGTTCCTGTCTCGGCCAGAGATGGCAGCAGGGAGCACTGTGTCAGACTGGAAATAAAACATTTCCTGCAGGACATACAGCAGCTAATAAGTATGGGAAGACTTGAGATTTTTTAATAGAAGTAAATTACAAATCTAAATTACTTCCTGATATCAGTTCGCTGAACAACCCCTTTAAGGCCCTTTTACATGGCAGACAATGAGTGCTGATCGTCCCAATCGACACTCGTTTTGCATTTGCGACATTGAAATTATTGTTATTGGTCGCCAGGGTGAAGCGTGGCCGATAACAATGATTTAAGCGGCGGCATAAAAGATCAATCTGATTATCGATTATTCTGGGAATACTCATTTGCCAGATTATTGGCCCTTTTACATCTGTGTTACAGCCTGATGACCTGACCTGTTTATATCATGCTTCCTGCTCCTACATTCAGCCTATGGAGGGCTGACAGTGGGAGGACATTTAAAGGGGACTTGGGAAGCAAATCAGGACAGGTTCAGGGCTGAGGACCCTAAGGGCTGTATTTCACGGCTTGATAAGTTAAAGTGAGCGCTGATTTGCTAGATCCCACATACACTTTACACCATGTTTGATAAATCTCCCCCTATATCTCTATACATCTACATTATAGCTATATATACACCAACCAGACCACTGCTGTTAGAGCGGAGTGGTGGTCGGTAACCTAGACAATGAGCTGTCAACAGTGGGGGGGAAAAAGAGCAACATATCAGAAGGAGACAAGTTCCCTAAATAAATGTACTTGCAAAAATATTTAACTTCACAACTCCTACAAGTTTAACCATATTAGTTGTGAAGAAAATATTTCCACACGGACATAATACACCACTCACTTAGAAATACATAGCCACTTTCTTCCACAAACAGCGCCACTTTTGTCCTCAACTTGTGGGCAGTATTGCAGCTCAATTCCATTGAAGTGAATGGAAGCTGAATTGTAATACCACACGCGACCTGAGGACAGGGGTGGCGCTGTTCTTGCAAGAAACTAGCTGTGCGTTTTCTCATCCTTAAAACCCCTTTAACCCTTTCACGACCTGGGGTCATTGATTCCTCAATGCCCAGGTCGTTTTAGGACATCAGCTTATGGGATCATAATGATCCCATAAGCTGATGTCCCTGTGTCTGCCCGCCTTCCCTCCCCCTGTCGGCCTCCGTAGCCAGGAAACCGGAAGCCTGAGGCTTCAGGTTTCCATGGCTACCATTGGGGCTCTGCGATCACTTCGCAGAGCCCCGATGGACAGCAGACAGAGAATTCTCCCTCTGTAGAGGGACAATTCTCTGTCTGGCGCCCCTTAGATGCTGCGGCCGTGCTGACCGCAGTATCTATAGGGTTAACTCTCAGCATCGGAGCGCAGCTCCAGTGCTGAGAGTTGCGGCGGGTCTCCGGCTATCACTGATAGCCGGGAACCGCCACGGATGACACAGGCGCAGCTTCTGTGCCTGTGTTATCCTCAATCGTAAATTAACGTTGCTGCAGCATCAGGCATAGGCTGCAGCAATGTTAATTTACAGTGCGGCGGCGGGAGGGGGTTAATATCTAATCTGACAAATAACAAAGGTACCATCATATAGTCATATGGTGCCATACAGAAGTACCAGATGGAGCGCCTACATAACAGACAGTGAGCTTATGACTGTCCATGGTGGAGGAATGTGTAATATACATATCCAGCTCTGTTTGTTTCTTTTGGGTCCTTGGCGTGCTCTCTACAGGCGTCCGAAGACGTCTCCTCGGGCCCGGAGGAATGGTAGCAAGCACAGCTCCCCTTGCCGTTCCTTATTTCCTGAGCTTATATAAGGTGGAGGTATTGAGATGTGTGTACCCAAGCAAGGCTTTCTGACCCAGCTGCCAGCCAGACCTGGCATCCTGCCCAAAGCAGCGTAAGTGTCGGAGGAGAGCAAGGATCAGTGTCTGGGTCCGGACTGATCTAGGGCCAGGAGCAAGTCGGGCAAATGCTGATTATATTACCTGCGGCTTGTGTCTGTCTCCATTACAGCTGCCTGCTGTGTCATATTAACTCTGAAATAGAGCAGTCAGCGACTAACAGGGATGAAATATCTGCTAGACTCACCACTAGCATTATAACCTGCAAATAGAAAAAGATGGGAATGCTGCGCTGCATGGGGATGGGAGCTTATTGCAGGGGGTAGCAAAATATGGCATCTACACGTTACCCTCCTGATGTAAGAACCTAAAGGGGTACTCCAGGGGGAAAAAATCTTTCAAATCAACTGGTATTAGAAAGTTCCATAGATTTGTAATTTACTTCTTAAGAAAAAAAAATCTCTAGTCTTCCAGTACTTATCAGCTGTTGTATGTCCCGCAGGAAGTGGAGTATTTTTTCTAGTCTGTCACAGTGCTCTCTGCTGCCACCTCTGTCCGTGTCAGGAACTGTCCAGAGCAGCAGCCAATCCCCATAGAAAATCTCTCCTGCTCCAGACAGTTTCTGAAGTGGACAGAGGTGGCATCAGAGAGCACCGTGTTAGACTGGAAAGAATACACCACTTCCTGCAGGACATACAGCTGCTGATAAGTACTGAAAGACTGAATAAACTTATTTAAATTTGTATATGGCATCTATTAAAAGAAAACAAAAATCTCAAGTCGTCCAGTACTTATCATTTGCTGTATGTCCTGCAGGAAGTGGTGAATTCTTTCCAGTCTGACACAGTGCTCTCTGCTGCCACCTCTGTCCATGCCAGTAAAGGCTCAAAGCAGCATCAAATCCGCATAGAAAGACTCTCCTGCTCTGGATAGCCCAACAATCCACAGTACTTTCAGTTCAGGTAAGTTTTATTAGTTATCATTGTTATTGGTCCCAGCTATAGTGTCGAAACTTTTTCCTATTAATATTCAAAATTCTGCTGGTTGCCCTTGGAAACAGACAACAATTTAGCTCCACCTGTAGTCAGTTTCTTATCTCATTTGCCACTTGTCTGGTAGCAAGAACTCAGCTTTAGGCACCGATACAGCACCTTATAACTCAATGGGGGAGATTTATCCAACATGGTGTAAAGTGAAACTGTCTCAGTTGCCCCTAGCAACCAATCAGATTCCACCTTTCATTCCTCACAGACTCTTTGGAAAATGAAAGGTGGAATCTGATTGGTTGCTAGGGGCAACTGAGCCAGTTTCACTTTACACCATGTTCGATAAATCTCCCCCAAAATCCGTACAAGATAAGTGAATCCAAGTATTTACAACATTACTGCACATTTTATAAAAAATTAAATGGCGGGATGTGCTAGAAAGAGCGGCGTTTCCCTTTAATTTATGAGAAGTGGTTGGATTGTAGTGAGTAATGGGCCCGGGTAATAATATTCCTCACGGCGGTGTATATTAATGCGGTGCATTGGATGTGTTCAGGAGTCAGTGACAGGCAGGTATTCATCATGCTTAGATATGGCGTCTGTTTGGAAGCGTTGACTAATGACAGCTGCACAAAACATCATTAAGCCGCAGCTTTAAACCACAATTTCTATGTAAATGTCTAATAATTTGTAATCCTTAGCGGAGGGAAATGGAGATAGGTGAGAAGTTGTGAAAACACAGCCGTGATGGACAGGAAGGAATAAATAAAATCCGCTATGGATTGACTTAATTCGCTCTCGTTCCTGGCGGCAGATCAACATCTCGCAAACGGATGAATTATTGAGTCGGAATACAGAAGTAATGGACTTCCTAGATACCGAGGATAGAACATTAACCCCTCAAAATACAAGGCAGAAGTTTTTGAATTTAGTTTAGGAAAAACTTCTTAAAGGCCATTCGGATGGCATGCTGGCCATCAGCCACGAGTACAGTTTTGTCGGCGTGCCTGGGAATTTCTAGATTTGTGCCAGGTAGTATTAGGGGGTGGGGTTTAAAGGGTAAGTATTAGCAAGTAAGACAAATCTATCTGGTGATATCCCCTTATTGGGGACACTGAGGAAGGCCACGTTCACACGTTTGCAGTACTGGCCGGATGATCTTTCCCACCTCTGAATTCTGATTCGGGCGCATCCGTGTGCGCTCGCATCAGAATTCCTCACTGCACACAATGGAGCGTGCGGCCAGAGCCGCACGCTCCATTGTGTGAACCGACATGTTCACACAATGTCAGTTTCTCGGGGTGCCGCTAGGGTTCCTGGCCGTAGTGTATACTATGTGTATACACTAAGGCCGGGATTCCCTCAGCCTTTATCGCAACGTAAGTTCTGCACTAATCACGGCCGTCGCGGAACTTACGTTGTGTGAACATAGCTGAAGAAGTCTCTTACCAACACAGGAGCCAGAAGCAACAAACTCTGCAAGCTAAGTACTTCTATATTGTATTGTGAGCGAGTTTTGGAGCGTGCGAGTTTTTGATCTAAAGTGTGTTTTTGTCTCAAGTGTGGGACTTTAATATTCTGGGAAGGAGTGTATAACATACCTGTTACTGAGTGATATCTGTCCTTACTGGATTTATAGATAACAAATCCCTGTACACATATAGTATATAGCAAGGTACTATAGATTAGTTTATCTGTATTTATTTTCCTAGAGGTTATATACATTGTATCTGGTTTACTTGGGACACATTACTATAGACTGTATATACACAAGCTTGCTGGAGGTTACACAGGTGGAAGGGGAGGGGACTGATTGCTAATTAAGAGTTGATAAATTACATCTGTGTGAAGCCTCCCAGTCTCTCCAACACAGGAGCCAGAAGCAACAAACTCTGCAAGCTAAGTACTTCTATATTGTATTGTGAGCGAGTTTTGGAGCGTGCGAGTTTTTGATCTAAAGTGTGTTTTTGTCTCAAGTGTGGGACTTTAATATTCTGGGACTTTAGATTCGGGGAGTTTTAGAAGAAAACAAATTGTTTATTTGCTTTTGAACACATTGTTTGCTTTTGTTGCTTGTTTGTTTTTTCTTTCTTTATACATAATATCCCCATATAAATGAGCGCCATGTTTGACAATGCGGCCCAATGTACATCTTGTGCGATGTATGCAATCCTTGATCAACCGATCGAGGGTGCATACCATTGTGGGAGATGTGTGCATGTTGCTGGTTTGGAAGCCCAGATCCTGGATCTAAATGAGCGGCTGCAACGATTGAGATGCATTGGCAAACTGGAAAGGGGTCTGCTTCTGACTGAGCAAGCACTCCAAGGGGTAGATGGGGGAGAGTGTGATAGCATGGAGGTACAGGAGGAAGAGGCAGCTAGTTGGGTCACAGTTAGAAAAAGGGGTAGAGGGAAGAGTGTGAGGGAGGCCAGTCCTGATCTGGCACACCCCAACAAGTTTGCCAAATTGGCGGATGAGGGGGATGTTGATTCAGGGGTGGCATTGCTGCAGCAGGACACTGCCTCTGAAAGCCAGGGGGGTGTCTGCTCCAGTAAGGTGGGAAACAGGAGTTCAGGGCAGGCCAGGCAGGTACTGGTAGTGGGGGACTCAATTATTAGGGGGACAGACAGGGCAATCTGTCACAAAGACCGGGATCGTCGAACAGTGTGTTGCCTTCCTGGCGCTCGAGTTCGTCACATCGCGGATCGGGCTGACAGATTACTGGGAGGGGCTGGCGATGACCCAGCAGTCATGGTGCACATTGGCACCAATGATAAAGTTAGAGGTAGGTGGCGGGTCCTTAAAAATGATTTCAAGGACTTAGGCAGGAAGCTTAAAACTAGGACCTCCAAGGTGATATTTTCCGAAATATTACCTGTACCACGAGCCACACCTGAGAGACAGCGGGAGATTAGGGAGGTAAATAAGTGGCTCAAGAGCTGGTGTAGGGTAGAGGGGTTTGGGTTCATGGAGAACTGGGCCGACTTCTCGGTCGTTTACAGGCTCTACGGTAGGGACGGGCTGCATCTCAATGGGGAGGGTGCAGCCGTGCTGGGGGAGAAGATGGCTAAGAGGTTGGAGGAGTGTTTAAACTAGGGACCGGGGGGGAGGGCAACTACAATATAGTAAGTAAAGACAGAGTAGATGGAGAGCTGGGCCTAGATTATGGAACTGGGGGTGGAGCGGCGGGAGGGGTTAGAATAGTCACTAGTGATAAAAGGAAAGGGAATATGGACAAATATATTAAATGTATGTATACTAATGCTCGAAGCCTCACTAATAAAGCTGAGGAATTAGAACTCATAATGGTTGAAGAGAAATATGATATAGTGGGGATAAGCGAGACATGGCTGGATGAGACCTATGACTGGGCCGTTAATATCCAGGGTTATAGTCTATTCAGAAATGACCGTAAAAATAAGAAAGGGGGAGGGGTCTGTCTATATGTTAAATCATGCCTTAAGCCTATTCTGCGGGAGGATATATGTGATGATAATGTGGAGTCTCTTTGGGTAGAAATAAGGGGAGGGACGAAGAATAATAAAATTCTTATAGGAGTGATTTATAAACCGCCAAGTATAGTGGAAGAATCAGAAAATCTTCTTATAAGACAAATAGATGCGGCAGCGAAGCAGGGGGAAGTCATTATTATGGGGGACTTTAACTACCCAAATATCAACTGGAAAGCAGAAACCTGCAGCTCTAGGAAGGGAAGCGTGTTTTTGGAAATAGTAAAAGATAATTACCTTTCCCAACTAGTAGAGGAACAAACAAGAGGGGGGGCCCTTCTGGACCTGATCTTAACCAATAGGCCCGACAGATTATCAAAAATAGAGGTGGGGGGTCACCTAGGTAATAGTGACCATAACATAGTAAGTTTTCAATTATCCTTCAATAAAATGATTAGCAGAGGGGCTACAAAAACATTAAATTTCAGGAAGGCTAATTTCCAAAAACTAAGAGAGGACCTTGGGAACATAGACTGGGACAATGCCTTCAGAAATAAAAGTACACAAGAGAAATGGGACATATTTAAGAGCATCCTGGGTAAATCGTGTGAACGACACATACCGTATGGGAATAAAAGTAGTAGAAATAAGAGAAATCCAATGTGGTTAACTACAGCTGTAAGGGGTGCAATAAATGATAAGAAACAAGCATTCAGACTACTAAAACAAGAAGGTAGTGGGGAAGCATTGAGCAACTATAGACAGAAGAATAGAATGTGTAAAACGCAAATAAAAGAAGCAAAAATAGCAACAGAAAGAAGGATAGCCAAAGAAAGTAAAACAAATCCCAAAATGTTCTTCACCTATATAAATAACAAAAGACTTAAAACCGAAAATGTTGGTCCCCTCAAAAATAATCTGGGTGTAATGGTGGAGGGGGAAGAGGAAAAGGCCAATCTACTAAATACATTCTTCTCTACTGTATTCACAGAGGAGAATCCCATAACAGACGATATGACTAGGGATAATGTTAATCCTCCCATAAATCTCACCTGCCTAACACAACAAGAAGTGGGGAAACGCCTTAAAAATATTAAAATCCATAAATCACCGGGCCCAGAAGGTATCCATCCTAGAGTTTTGCAAGAATTAAATACTGTGTTAGACAGACCGTTATTCCTATTATTTAAAGATTCTATTACGACAGGGATTCTTCCACAGGACTGGCGCATAGCTAATGTGGTACCAATATTCAAGAAGGGGTCAAGGAGTGATCCTGGAAACTACAGGCCCGTAAGTCTAACATCTATAGTAGGTAAAGTATTTGAGGGGATTGTAAGAGATGCTATACTGGAGTATCTTAATGAAAATAATCTTATGACTCAGCACCAGCATGGATTTATGAGGGATCGGTCCTGTCAGACTAATCTGATCGGCTTCTATGAAGAGGTAAGTTATAGACTGGACCTGGGGGAGGCTGTGGATGTTGTGTATCTGGACTTTTCAAAGGCATTTGATACTGTGCCGCATGAAAGGTTGGTCTACAAAATGAGGATGCTGGGACTCGGGGAAAACGTATGCAAATGGGTAAGTAACTGGTTGTGTGATAGAAAACAGAGGGTGGTCATTGATGGAACATATTCAGATTGGGTTTTAGTTACTAGTGGGGTACCACAGGGGTCAGTGTTGGGTCCACTTCTTTTTAATATTTTTATTAATGATCTTGTAGAGGGGCTACAGAGCAGAATCTCCATTTTTGCAGATGATACTAAACTGGGTAAAGTAATCAGTACAGAGGAGGATAATATCATATTACAGAGGGATTTGGAGAAGCTGGAGGCTTGGGTGGTGAAATGGCAAATGAAGTTTAATGTGGATAAATGTAGGGGTATGCATTTGGGCCATAGAAACAATAAGTATAGTTATGTGCTAAATAATAAAACACTGGGTAAAACTACTTCCGAAAAGGACCTGGGGGTATTGGTGGACAGTAAACTCAACTTTAGTGATCAGTGCCAGGCAGCAGCTGCCAAGGCTAATAAAATAATGGGATGCATCAAAAGAGGTATAGATGCTAAAGATGAGAACATAGTTTTGCCTCTTTATAAATCACTGGTCAGACCACACTTGGAATACTGTGTACAGTTTTGGGCACCGGTATATAAGAAGGACATAGGTGAACTGGAGCGGGTGCAGAGGAGGGCAACAAAGGTCATTAAGGGAATGGGTGGGTTACAGTACCAGGACAGGTTATCACGCTTGGGGTTATTTACGCTAGAAAAAAGACGTCTTAGGGGCGATCTGATCACAATGTACAAATATATGAATGGACAGTACAGAGATTTTTGTAGTGGTCTTTTTACTCCTAGGTCTGTAACAATGACAAGGGGGCATCCTCTACGTCTAGAGGAAAGAAGATTTCATCATCAGCATCGACGCGGGTTCTTTACTGTACGAGCGGTAAGACTGTGGAACTCTCTGCCACATGATGTTGTCATGGCTGATTCAGTAAATAAGTTCAAGGGAGGCCTGGATGCTTTTCTTGAAAAATATAATATTACAAGTTATGGGCATTAGATTTCTGGTGATACGTTGATCCGGGGATTGTTCTGGTTGCCATTGCAGTCGGGGGAGGGGGGGGGGGGGGAGTTTCTCCCTGTGGTGGGGCGTTTGTCTTCTGCCCCATAGGGGTTTTTCGCCTTCCTGGATCAACACAGTAGGATTTTCCTAGGTTGAACCTGATGGACTCTTGTCTTCTTTCAACCTTATTTACTATGTTACTATGTTACTATGTTACCTTCCCCCTCAGTGCCTTTCACCTGCTGTTAGCAGTGTAATCATCGGAGCAGCGTAAACCTCTAGCACCATTAGGAGCACTATCATGCTCCCAGACTGGCAGTGCTCCTAACTAGGGCTGGACTGGCCCACCAGAGTACTGGAAAATCCTCTGGTGGGCCCCCGGCTTTAGAACCTGCACTAACACTGACATATCTTTTTTTTTATCAGGTTCTTCTTTGAAGGGCCCCCAGGATCATTTCCTCTGGAGGACCACAGATACCTCAGTCCGACACTGCTCCTAACGGTGCTCCGGATTGAGATGTACACTACTAACACACCAGGAACAGCGCTAAGTAGGAAGGTAAGAGACATACTTTCTTCCTTGCCGCCCCATGCACAATAAGGGGATATCAGCAGGTTAAGTTTGACTGGTGTGTGTGTGTGTGTGTGTGGGGGGGGGGGGGGGCAACCACTATGGCAACCATACTTACAAGAATGGGGGTCCCTTGTCCCCCAAATGTATGGAGCGGCTGTGTGCATGCTTAGCTGGGGATCACTACACTTCCTATAAAACCCATTGCAGAGGTCCCATAGAAGTCAATGGAGAGGCAACAGAGGACATGGAACAAGGACCACCCTCATGTTCCCCTGATACGTGGGGTTCCCACTGATCAGATGCGTATTACCTATCCTGTGGATAACTTATTTTTAATCCTGGGAGAACCCCTTTAAAAAGTGAAGGAAAGTGAAGATCATGTTGTCCTAGTACACCCAACAGGAACACTGGTGACAAATGCCCTGGCCGGGCTGGGGGTAGCCACCCTGACCTCCCCATTTGCCTCCGTGCCATCTCCTTCCCATCTTGGTACTAGTGGCGACTTCTTCCTCTTCTTGTCCTGCATCTCCTTGGGCTGTTCCTCAGCTTCTCCAGAGGTAAAGGGTGGCCTGGCTGTATGGAGTAGACAGGACAAGGTGAGGCACAGGCTGCCCCTAGCCACTAGCAATGTTCCTAAAGTAGCAGTTTGCTGCAAGCTGGTGATTTCTGTCCCCTGTCCCTTGCAATTCATATGGTTAGGCTTGAAGCCCTTCTTTGCTGTGCTGCGGGGTGCAGGTCATGGCTTTCAGAGGAGAGTGAAGAGGAGTTGGGCAGCAGCGGCTTGGCCTTAGCACTGACCTTCTCTATTACCTTGGCTACTGTCAGCAGGACATAATCTTTACTTGGTCCAAGAGGTTGAACAAGATTACAAGAGTCAGCACCAAACCTGTCTGTGTCATGTGTCTAGCTTAGGAACAAGAGGCCATATCGACAGTCTTGGTTTAGCACTTAGGTGTGCACGGTGGTGCCCACTATATTCTTTTGGTTGATATACATATCGACAGTCTTGGTTTAGCACTCAGGTGTGCACGGTGGTGCCCACTATATTCTTTTGGTTGATATACATATCGACAGTCTTTGCGCAAATGTCTTGAGCCTTGGTTCTTTTTGTAGATCCACCATCTATGGCCTTCCCATGATACAATAGCTGCAGGACAGATGGCATTATAGAGAGTGTATTAAAGTGTAATTCAGCTGGTTAGTGGCCTTACTTTCGGGGGATGCCTCATTTTAGGCTAGTTGGGGTATCTTATTTTGGGAGGATGTCTTATTTTCGGGGAAACATGGTATGTCTACAGAAGGCACAGTGGCATCAGCCCAAGGAAAATATTTGTGTCTCTCTGCCTCCTGTAAACTGTCTTCACATATAGTTACTCATTGATATAATGCGTTGACCATGCAGCCTCCTGAGAAAGCCATACCCACAGACGACAAAGTGGCAACAGCTATCTGAATATATTTGTATTGCCCTGCCCCCTGTCCGCTCTTTTCACATAGTTACTTATGGATATATGTGTTCACCATGTAGCCTCCTGAGAAAGCCATGTCTTCACAGGAGACAAAGTGTCTCAATACTTCCTGCCCTTTCGCTCTGGTGTACAATAGGGAATGGCATGTAAATACCCTCTTTTCTAATACAGCAACATTTTTACAAGAGTGTTTTTATTCTTTTCACCCCTATAACTATCTTTTCCATTGACATAGTCGTATGAGGATTCGTGTTTCTTTCAGGATGAGTTGTATTTTTTTCCCAGTAATGAATAGAATAGAATTTATTTAAGCATTCAGCATCCAATAAAGGACACCTTGCATGAACACATCTGTGTTTACACGGATCTAGTACGTTTCATAAATGAAATAAAGAAGAACATTATGAGCGAATGTTTTGCCTATTCAATACAGGGTAACTGCTGAAATGGGAAAAACAGACATCTCCAAGGGAGAGGAGACAAAGAGACAATGCACGGCGGCCTCGATGGCAAGGTGGCACAGTGAATGCAATAGGCATGAAGAGAAAACGGTATAAACAGCAGGAACTCATTAGACGTCAGGTCAGATCCGGAGAACATTACGCAATCCTGCAGCAAATGGCAATTCAGGTTTAAGTACTTTAAGGATTCCCTCAAGGGGCGACAGAGAGTTGGATGGTATGAGTTGTATAGTTAATGGCACCATTTCATGCACCATATAATGTACCGAACAAAGAGTAAGTGAGGAGAATAGAAAAAAAAATGCAATTCTGCAATTTCTTATTGGGTTTTAATTTTCCATTGTTCAGCCTGCAACATAAGTGATGTTAACTTTATTCTGCAGGTCAGTCGGATTACTGTGATCCCAAGTCTCATTGTTTATTTGTTTTGTTATTTAGATGGAACACTTTTTTTTTTTTTTTTTTTTAATGCGTTGACCATGTAGCCTCCTGAGAAAGCCATGCCGACTGAAGACAAAGTGGCAACAGCTCTCTGAATATATTTGTATCGCCCTGTCTCCTGTCAGCTTTTTTCATATAGTTACTCATTGACTCATTGGAGTTAAAGGGGTTATCCAGCGCTATAGAAACATGGCCACTTTTCCCCCTCTCTTGTCTCCAGATTGGGTGGGGTTTCATACTCTATTCTATTGAAGTAAATGGAGCTTAATTTTAAACCACACCTGACCTGGAGACAAGAAAGGGGGAAAAGTGGCCATGTTTTTGTAGCGCTGGATAACCCCTTTAAGAATGTGCAGAAGAGTCCTTGTACAGCTAGATTCCCTCCTCCTCTAGACAGTTCTCACTCTCAGAGCAGGAACAAGATGTCATATTTGTTAGTTCTATTGGTGTAGACTAGAGGGAGTTGGGATCTGACATTGGTCCTCTGGTGCAAGCAGATCTTAGTTATCTTTCTTGCACACTAAACTAACGTTCACACCTCTCTGGTCAGGGCCAGTACTGACTGGTCTAGAAGGATCCGTCCCTCTGGCAATCCCTCGTAATTGTGACTGTAATTAACAACTATGGTTGCATGTATCATGGTGAAGGATTTAAGGTCGCTCTTAAAAGCGCTCGTTTGCTGTTGATTATCGTTAATCAGTGGAAACGAGAAATGGTTTTGTCTAATAGGACCCTTATGGTCCTTTTACACGGAGCGATAATTCGCCCAATCGAACGATTAACGATTTCGTAGTAACAATGTGTTTTTTATAACGATCTTCGTTTATGCTGCGTTTACACAAAGCGATAATTCGCCCAATCGATCGTGTAACGATTTTGAAGCAACGATTTGGCTTTTATAACGATTCAGACGAATAAATCGTTAGAAAATTTGTAAGAAAAATCGTTATTGCAATCGTTTTTTAAATCGCTTAAGCCCATCTTTTACATAGGGTGAATCTTTGAAAGACTGTTTACACGAAGCGATCTGCGAATTTTTAGCGAACGACGAACGATGATTTGAGAACGTGTTGAAAGATCAAAATGAACGATTTCTCGCTCGTTGCTTAATCGTTCGCTGTGTTTACACGGGACAATTATCGTGGGAGAAATCGTTATATCGTTCGAATTTAAACCATAATCGTTCTGTGTAATTGCAGGCAACGATTGAAAAATCGTTCAGATGTCGTTGATTGTTGATTTAGATCTGAACCTAAAATTGTCGTTACTGGTTTGCTAATCATTCGCTGTAATTCCACGTTCTTTCGCTCAAGTTCCGCATTTGTTCACTAATTGTTCAGTGTAATGGTGCGTTTACACGGAACGATAATCGTTCGAATTTTCGCAATAACGATCGCATTTGAGCCACAATTGTTTCATGTAAACACAGCAAACAATCAAGCAACGAACGAAAAATCGTTCATTTTGATCTTTCAACATTCTCTCAAATCGTCGTTCGCTAAAAATTTGCAGATCGCTTCGTGTAAACAGTCTTTCAAAGATGGGCTTGAGCGATCTCAAAAACGATCGCAATAACGATTTTTCTTGCAAATTTTCAAAAGATTTTTTCTAACGATTTATTTTTCTAAACGCTGATCGTTATAAAAAACAAATCGTTAAACAATTGATTGGGCGAATTATCGCTCCGTGTAAACGCAGCATAATTGCACATTGTCCATTGTTTTGCTGGGATCAGATGGAGTAAACGATCATGGTAACAATCACAATAACGATTGTAGTAACAATCGTAACTAACGACCATCGTTCTGTGTAATATGGTGACCGATTTCAGGTTAATGATAAACAATCTCGTTTGCGATTGTTTATCGTTAAAAAACGCTCCGTGTAATAGGATCCTTAGACTTTGTAGAAAGATTTCTCAACCACATAACAACTTCAGGAGATGGGATATGGGTACTAGGACACTGCACTATTAGCTATTCCATCTATGGCGGGTAGGAACTCTAATTTTGGCTGTTGCGGGCAGCTGTAGTGAGCAACTATGTATGGAGCAGGGCTAGGGGTTAGGGTTAAACCCACCCATAATCCTCCCTGACATCTTAAAGGGAACCTGTCACTATGAAAATGCTACCTGAGCTATCTGTATCACGTTATAGAGCAGAAAGAGCTGAGCAGATTGATATATATCGTTATTGGAAAAGTTTCCGTATAACTTGTAATTTATTGATTGAAATCTCTGATGTTTCCAGGCTAAAGAGTCCAGTCCATTGAGTGACCCCACCCACTGGACTCCTTATCACAGAATGATCAGGGATTTCTCTCAACATGTTATATATCTCTCCCATAAAGTTATATATCAATCTGCTCAGCTTTTCCTGCTCAATAACATAAGGGCGATAGATTAGGTAGCATTGTCTTGGTGACAGGTTCCCTTTAAACTGGAATAATTTTTATTCTATAAAAAATCCAAATATTTACTGAATCCCAGCTGACGGTTCATCTTTAAATAAATTACAGCTGCCGATGTCATCAGGTCACACTTGTTTCTGAAGTTACAATCAGCTAAGAACAGGGAATTGACTGACTAACCGGTGACATGATTGGACTGTGCACAGCAGCCAATGGTGTTGGATCAGGGCAATGGGAGTAACAAAACAGTAAACAACAAAACAATTGCCCTTGTGCTTAAACTTACTTAATATCTATTATCTAAATTTAGCTGCTTCCAGTTCCCTGAGTGAACACGCAGCGGAGCGTTGGGCCGAGAGTCATTTTTATTCATAAATACTCTTTCCTTACGCTTGATAAGGAAGCGGCTGAGGAGAGGATCTATATCTCAGTCAATAAAAGTGCTTATGCGCGGGCCAGATTATTAAACTCCTCTGTAGAATTTGCTCTGCCCTAGGCGCAGTGTAAAGACAGCGAGGAAGAGAAAACAGATAGTCTTGTAAGGATTTAACTCTAAACATTAAATTTAATAATCCTTTAAATGCCCCGTAAAATTCCGGCAAAAAGACGCCGGAGACGAGCGATAGGGGAAAGAGCAGCAACAGGAAGTTCACAATAAAAAAAAACACACACACACACACACACACACATATATATATATATATATATATATATATATATACACAAAAAAACAGAAGGTGCAACAGCAACCCACAGGTGCAGGGGCTTTTACCGTATATACTCCTCCCAGCATACACACGGTAAACACCTGCTCTGTAGATATTAAAAAGTGAGGATCTTAGCAAACTAAAAGAGATCATTTGGCTCCTATCTGCCCAGTTGTAGGCTTATTCAGCCCAGGAGAGGCCATTGCTAGTGTGAGAATGCTAGAGTAGGGACCATGTCTCGAGGACGCCTTAATGTGGCGACATGGTACACTCTGTTTGATCAAATAGTTTGCTAAGATCCTCATTTTTTAATATCTACAGAGCAGGTGTTTACCGTGTGTATGCTGGGAGGAGTATATACGGTAAGCCCCTGCACCTGTGGGTTGCTGTTGCACCTTCTGTTTGTTTTTTTTTGTCAGTTTCACTTTACACCATGTTTTATAAATCTCCCCCAAGAGCCGAGCTGTCTCTGGAAGAAGGTAGACATGTTTTACTAATACCGGATAATCCCTTTAAGTCACTTTTTAAAAGATTTCTCGGCCACACAACAACGTGGATACTCGTAGGATATGAGTATCAGGACACTGCATCAGTGTGTTACATTTCAATCTCCCCATTCCTTCTTCAAAAATAAGTTGCTGCCAGAGGAGCCTGTCTGCTCTTCCCATTAAGAACACATGCCTGCACAAATCCAGCATGGGCCTTTGGCGGAATGAGCGCTTAGCCGACAACCATTGAAGGTGCTGGCACCTTTAAAAAGCGATAGTGTGTCCCGGTGCTAATAGTCCTGGTACAATGGTGGCTGTGTGCAGTCGGCAGATAGTGTATTGTAATTATTATAATGTATCGGGAACCTCTGGCATCTTATACAATCACAGCTTGTTAGTGTGATCCAGGAGGGATGAATAAGAGGCGGGATTGTGCGCGGTATAATGCGTATGGGGGGGGGGGGGGGCGGCTCGGTGTCCTAATTAGATTTTTTTTTCCCGTATGATTCGTCGACTCATTTCTCAGAATGACATTTGCTCCCGAGTCTGCAACAATAGAGTAAATAGTGGTGGGCCGCTCGCTTACCCAGACAGCGGACTGATCTGGGAGAAATAATGGATCACGCTAATGAGCTCTGTATACGACGCCCGCTCCGCGTCTATATATAGAAAGCGCCAATCTGACCGGATTCCCATCCGTATTATGTGTATTCCCGAAGACTCATTGTTGACAAACCTGTCTTTTTTTGCCCCTCTTTTTCTTCTTGATGAACAAAAAGGATTTCTCTATTTTTATTTTGTATTTTTATTTTTTCCAAAATGGCGGCCAATTATGCCGTTCCGATATTTATATCAGCATCAACACCTTTTCTGCCTATGACGTTTCCCTGATCCTTTATATTGTATACTTGCAGCTGAAGATTAAAGCGACAATTCATCTCAATTAAAAATTCAGGCTTTAAATATGTGTATTTAAAGGGGTAGCTCAAATTTTTTTCCCTTCAAATCAACTGGTGCCTTAAAGGGGTAATCCATTAAAAAAACAACTTTGAAAGTAATATAGATTTGTAATTTACTTCTATTTAAAAATCTCAACTCTCCCAGTACTTATCAGCTGCTGTATGTCCTGCAGGAAGTGGTTTATTGTTTCCAGTCTGACACAGTGCTCTCTGCTGCCACCTCTGTCCACGTCAGGAACTGTCCAGAGCAGAAGCAAATCCCCATAAAAAAAATTTCCTGACATGGACAGAGGTGGCAGCAGAGAGCACTGTGTCAGACTGGAAAGAATACACCACTTCCTGCAAGTCATACAGCAGCTGATAAGTACTGGAAGACTAAATTACTAATCTCTGACAGCCCCCAAATAATCACCATCTATGGACATCAAAAAATTGTCAAAAATAGTGGCATCTGCCTATGAAGGTGTGTGAGGTGACTCCGAATCCTCCATAGAGACCCAGCAGATTTACAGTAATGAGATACTGAGGGCGGATGTGTGACCGCACTCTGACCTCTGACCCCGGGGGTCACCCAGGAATTAATTGTCTCGCTCTCGCATTAGATTGGAATCTGATTACTGTAAATTGGGTTTCTAAACTTAGTTCCTGTCAGTGTCACCTTCCCGCAGGAGTCAGAGCAGTGTGGAGAAGGCTGTAAAGATTATTTATGGATATGGAAGGATATTTATGACCAGGAAGACCTCCGCATGTGAGAGGCAGAGGACACAACACTCCTGTCATGGCATCTCCTACTATTCTCCTCTTTCTGATTACTGACAGTGACTATATGGCGGTATTATTATGGTGGTGGCACTGCATGGCGGTACTATTTGTGTATTGTTTTATGGAGGCACAATATAATGGTATCATTTGGGCAGTATATGATGGTGTTATAGAGGCACTGTATGGCTGTACTATTTAGGTCTTGTATTGTAGTATTATGAGTACACAATATGGTGGTATTATTTGTGCATTATATAATGGCTGTATTATGTCAGTATCATTGTATGGTATCATAAAGGCACTCTGTAGTGGTATCATTAAGGCATCATATTATGTTATTATAGAGGCACCATGTGGCAGTATTATTTGGGTATCACTGTTGTATTATATGGGTATAACTGTGTTATTATAGAGGCACTGTGTAGCAGTATTATTTGGGTATATTGTGTTATTATGGAGGCACTGTGTGGTAGTATTATTTGGGTGTAATATTGGAATTATAGAGGCACTGTGTGGCCGTATTATTTGGGTATTATAGAGGCACTGTGTGGCCGTATTATTTGGGTATTATAGAGGCACTGTGTAACAGTATTATTTGGGTATAATTGTGGTGTTATAGAGGCGCTGTGTGGTAGTATTATTTGGGTGTAATATTGGAATTATAGAGGCACTGTGTGGCCGTATTATTTGGGTATTATAGAGGCACTGTGTGGCAGTATTATTTGGGTATAATTGAGGTATCATAGAGGCACTGTGTGGTGGTATTATTTGGGTGTAATATTGGTGTTATAGAGGCACTGTGTGGCCGTATTATTCAAGTATTATAGAGGCACTGTGTGGCCGTATTATTCAAGTATTATAGAGGCACTGTGTGGTGGTATTATTTGGGTATTGTGGTATCATAGAGGGATTAAGTATTGGTATTCATTAGGTATAATTGTGGTGTTATAGAGGCACAGTGTGGCAGTATTATTTGGTGTTATAGAAGCACTGTGTGGAGGTATTATTTGGGTATATTTGGGTATTATAGAGGCACTGTGTGGCAGTATTATTTGGTGCTATAGAGGCACTGTGTGGAGGTATTATTTGGGTATATTTGGGTATTATAGAGGCACTGTATGGCAGTATTATTTGGTGTTATAGAGGCACTGTGTGGTGGTATTATTTGGTGTTATAGAGGCACTGTGTGGCAGTATTATTTGAGTATTATAGAGGCACTGTGTGGCAGTATTATTTGGGTATTATAGAGGCACTGTGTGGCAGTATTATTTGGGTATTATAGAGGCACTGTGTGGCAGTACTATTTGGATATTATAGAGGCACTGTGTGGCAGTATTATTTGGGTATTATTAAGGCACTGTGTGGCAGTATTATTTGGGTATTATTAAGGCACTGTGTGGCAGTATTATTTGGTATTATAGAGGCACTGTGTGGTGGTATTATTTGGGTATATTTGGTATTATAGAGGCACTCCGTGGTGGTATTATTATGGTATTATATGGTGATTTTCTGTAGTGTATATAGTGGACACTCTCTATAGTAGTTTTGGGCTGTATGTAACCTCTTAGTTCTCTTTCTCTACACTTCCTAGCTCTCTGTCCCTCCGATAAGCAGGTGATAGATAATCCTCTGAGTGATGTTGGCTCCTCTGGCCTCGAATACAATGTTGGGGACCTGGAGCCAGTAACATGGGGTCTGCTGTACAGGGATCACTGATGTTCTGCCAAACACAGACAATAACGTCCAATACTGTGCAGCCGAGGACGGACGAGGGATTAGCTGCCTGCAGACCCATCACACAATGAACAGGCGGAAAACCATTGAGTGCAGGGGGTGAGGCTGGGGCAGTGCTGTGTGATGTCAGGGTCAGGTGAGGATAGCATGTCCTCTGCATCATATACAGACTAGAGGAATATATCTGCACAAGGTCTCATTGTACTATTCCATACTAGTTTCAAATCAACCGGTTCCAACGAGTGCCAGAGATTTGTAATTTACTTCTATTAAAAAATCTCAAGTCTTCCAGTACTTATTAGCTGCTGTATGTCCTGCAGGAAGTGGTGTATTCTTTCCAGTCTGACACAGTACTCTCTGTTGCCACCCTATATGTCTACAGGGACATCTCTACCTGGAATTTTATCCTTCTTTCGGAGATAAGTTGATGATGAGTACAGGGAGTTGGAAGGAAAAGCTGTTGGTTGTGGGGACATTTGGCTGATGTAATGTGTATGGCCAGCCTTAAAGGGATTCACCATTGGAAAAACATGGCTGATATAAAAAAAATAAAAAAAAAATAAAAAAAAAAGCCACCCTTCAGGTTGTATGTGGTATTACAACCTTGCTTCAATAGAACTAAGCTGCAATACCACACCCAAGCTGAGGACAAAAGCGGCACTGTTTCTAGAAGAAAGCTGGATAATCTCTTTAATTAAAGGAGAAGATTTCTATTAAATGATTGTATTAAAAGTTATACAAATCCCCAATATACACTTATTACGGGAAATTCTTAGTGCGTTTTTCCCTGCACTTACTACCACATCAAGGCTTCACTTCCTGGATAACATGGTGATGTCACTTCCTGGATAACATAGTGATGTCACTTCCTGGATAACATAGTGATGTCACTTCCTGGATAAAATGGTGATGTCACTTCCTGGATAACATAGTGATGTCACTTCCTGGATAACATAGTGATGTCACTTCCTGGATAAAATGGTGATGTCACGACCCGACTCCCAGAGCTGTGCGGGCTGTGGCTACTGGAGAGGATAGTGGCAGGGGGATGCTCAGTGTCCCTTCAGTGCCCTGTGTCCCTCAGTGTCCCTCTGCCATCATCCTCTCCAGCAGCCACAGCCCGCACAGCTCTGGGAGTCGGGTTGTGACGTCACCACTTTATCCAGGAAGTGACATCACCATGTTATCCAGGAAGTGACATCACCATATTATCCAGGAAGTGACATCACCATGTTATCCAGGAAGTGACATCACCATATTATCCAGGAAGTGAAGCCTTGATGCAGTAGTAAGTGCAGGGAAAAAAGCACTTTATAAGCATTTCCCATAATAAGTGTATATTGATGATTTGTATAACTTTTAAGGGGCAATACAGTCATTTAATAAAAATTTTCGCCGGACTTCTCCTTTAATTACAGAGATTATCCAGCTTTCTTCCAGAAACAACGCCACTTTTGTCCTCAGCTTGGGTGTGGTATTGCAGCTCATTTCCTTTGAACCTAATGAAGCAAGGTTGTAAAACCACATACAACCTAAGGACAGGGGTGGCGCTGTTTTTAAGGGATTATACAGGATGGAGGATTAAAGTGACTGTACCACCAGGCCCAGACTGAAGCACTGGAGGCGGGCCAATCCACCCTTAGTGGGAGGAAACCCTAGCCCCTCTATGATAGGGTTCCATTGATGGAGTCACGTCATGGAGGGGCTGGAGTTTTTTCCCACTAAGGGTGGGTCGGCCCATCTCCAGTGCTTCAGCCTGGGCCTGGTGGTACAGTCACTTTAAGGATAGAGTATATTGGGTGTCAATCCTTTGTTGCCTGTACTGTCTCTCTGTCCGCTGTTTGTTTTTCTCTCCGTTCCCCAGTCTTGCAGTGCTGATATTATTGGAAGGGTCATGAATAAACTCTTTGACTCCTCGGGATAAACCATCTACTGTATGTACAAACGGACATAACATTTAAAGGGGCTATTCTTTGAACAATCCTTATCTATTGGATGAGATTTCTGATGTAATCTGTCTGGTATCAGCTGCTCATTTTTTCTGCAATGCCCCCACAGGAAATACTAAGTATTACAACAGTGTCCATTCACTTCAATATATTGTGTGAGCAGAATAGGTCCTCCAGAGTGACGGACACTCTGTAACTTCTATTTCTGACAACCCGACCTCAAATTTTCCATTCAATTTATAGAAAATTGTTTTTTTTTTAAAAAAAAACAACAACTAGAAACCCCTTTTTAAGGAATTCCAAAGATCATCAAATGAAATTTTTTTCTCCACCTAGAACACATTGGGTTGGGTCTAGTGGGGTCGGTATATGATTGTATATGATTGCTACCAAAATGACTCCCGCTTTTTAGATATGTGTTCTTAATCTGTAAAATTACGATTTATTTTTTTTTGCCGAGCCTCAGAGGGACCCCCGGGCGCGGTTATCACACATCGAGCCATATAAATCCTGGATGTCATGTCACGACCTGGAAAAGATTGAATTATGATTTTCCTACCTCCTTCAGATATATGAGATTGGTATTTGTAAAAGAGCTTACAGTGAAACGCGGCGGTAACAAGTAAAATAACAGTGCGAGACCCTAAGAAGATTAGCGGGAGACTTACGCTTCTCGAGAATACCAAGTAATTATTAAAAAAGCGCCTGTAAAATGTCATTACCAGGGAACTGGATATAAATAGGATTTCTTAAAGGGGAACCTAAAAAAATCCAATTATTTCTTACTAAAGGGGTACTCTAGAGAAAAAAAACATGTTTTTTAATGAACTAGCATCAGAAAGTTATCTAGATTTGTAGGTTACTTCTATTCAAAAATCTCAAGTCTTCCAGTACTTATCAGCTGCTGTATGTCCTGCAGGAAGTGGTGTGTTCTTTCCAGTCTCTGCCACCTCTGTCCAGATCAGTAGCAAATCCCTATAAAAAAACATATTTTCTGGACAGTTCCTGACATGGACAGAAGTGGCGGCAGAGAACAATGTGTCCGACTGGAAAGAATACACCACTTCCTGCAGGACATACAGCAGCTTGTAGCTTCAGTTCTACACAGATTCTCGAGGGAGGAGGACCCACAGCAGACGTTCCTGCTGTAGCTCTGCCAGGACCCTTGTCCGGGACAAGCTCAGTGTTCAGTCAGTGTTTAGACAGTCGAGTCTAAAACACGTGTATGCAGAAGCAACCAGAGACACTCAGTTTCTCCTGTCTATCCACTATATCTACGATGCAGTGCTAGACACTACCAAGGGAGAAGAATTGGGAATCATCCCAGCCCAACCAGTCTAAAAGGTGCAGGACACTATCCTACAACACAAGAGGAACTAGCTTGGATAGAACAAAGCTACCAGAAGGTCTACGTATTCTATCTTGCAGTGCAAGTAACCCCGGAAAGTCTCGGACACTTAGCTTCACCCAGGTAACCACGGCTGGGGCTTGTTTCACCCTAGTAGGATGAATACCTCGACACTGTAGGGCAGAAGGTGGTCAGACATTAGTCTAAACACGAGTACAACTATTTCTCTCACTCTCAAGTATCTTTCAAAACTTCCAGCAGAGCACAAGTACTACATTGGGTTGGGACTCCTTTGACAAACTCCGCTCCTCTACGCTGCTCCACTCTACTCCAAACTCTCCAAGCACCGCTACAGCTACCTCTACTATTTTCTACTCTTCCAAGCATCTCCGCAGCACAAACTAATTTGAGCACTCAAGTCTGTATAAAGATATAAAGATTATCTATTTGCTGCCAAAGTGTTTTATATCATTCAGAGACTGCACAGTAAAGCTGTTCTATTTTTCCATCATTGGGACTCAGTCGTCTTTTCCTCCGCACCAGCACCTATACACACTAGCCACTCACCCTGGGTTATTTTTCTCCTTTCTGTGGATGGCGGTACCGATAGTCCGGATGGGTCATTTGACACTCAGGACTACCGTGACAAGAGCCCAAGCGGCCCATTACAGGTCACCGACCATTTGAGGAACAGTACAAACCGGCCACACTAAAAGCAGATAGCAACATCGCACCTGTGTGCTGGACTAGCACTGGCGCCACAACACTACCATCACTGGCCGAGTACTATACAAAAACGACACCACACACAGTGTATACATTATGCCGGCAGAGTTCTTTTAACTCAATGACACTTTATGTGACCTGTTTCAGGCTTCCACCTTAATGATTCCTAATAAAACCTCATGCACACAGGTCTGGATTCAGTCTGCTGATCCTCTGTCACTGGGTCAGGTTAATCCCCCACACAAGGAGGTTGTGCTGAGACCTCTAGTGGGGTCTCACAGCAGTGCAGAGGGAATGCAGCCAAAGGTGTCCCTCTACTATGGGGCGTGTGCATAGAGAACAGGCAGCAGGTAACGTGTATGTGCTGTATGTCACATCAAGCATGGAAAGACACACCTGCATCCATAAGGCCTATATACTCTCTACAGTATATAGTGGAAAAGGTTTTATATAGGATTCACTCTACAACCATTGTCAGATCACCCTGGAGAATATCCAACTGAATAGATTTTAGCCCATTGTATTGTAATGAGACCCGAATCATCTTGGCCCTAGAGGGTCATGAACTGTTGTTTTTATAATTAACATATGTAGAAGGCGTACATTGGGAGGTTATATTATATATATATATATATATATATATATATAGGGATCGACCCCTGTATGTATGTAAAAATCTCCAGTCCCCATTACCCCAGTACTTATCAGCTGCTGTATGTCCTGCAAGAAGTGGTGTATTCTATCCAGGCTGACACAGTGCTCTTTGCTGCCACCTTTGTCCTTGTCAGGAACTGTCCAGAGCAGGAGAGGTTTTCCATAGGGATTTTCTTCTGCTCCTAACAAGGATGGAGGTGGCAGCAGAGAGCACTGTGTCAGACTGGAAAGAATACACCACTTCCTGCAGCTGATAAGTACTGGAAGACTTGTAATTTTTATTTAGTAATGACAAATCTATATAACCTTCTGACACCAGTTGATTTGAAAGAAGAAAATATCGCTGGAGTACCCCTTTAACCCCTAGACGACCTAGAACGTACCGGTACATTCTGGAAGTCTGTGCCCAGACGACCCTGGACGCTTCATAGCAGGTGGGGGGCGGCTTCAATCAGCAGCCGACACCGCACCGTTAATGAAACGCTGCAGCAATCGCGCTGCAGCGTGACATTATCTCCTTAAACAACAACCGGCAGCAGCGTTTAAGTGTAATTGACAGGGGGAGTCCCCTGTCACTTACCGATCCCGATCGTTAAAACGGACCGCCGGAGGTCTCTCACCTGCCTCCGTGCGGTCCGATTGCCGCTCTGGTCACTGTGCAGGCTCAATGAGCAGATCACCGATAACACTGATCAATGCTATGCCTATGGCATAGCAATGATCAGTGTATAAAATCAAAGTAGTGAATGTAGAAGTCCCCCAAAGGGACTTAAAATGTATAAAAAAAATAAAAATAAATAAATAAACATATAATATACAGTAGCGTGCGTAATTGTCCGATCTATTAAAATATAACAAGCGTCATTGCGAACGGTGAACGACGTAGACGAAAAAAGGGAAAAAAGTGCGCGGATTACCGATGTTATGTTACATTATATATATATAAAAATGTATAAAAAGTGATCAAAACGTCCGATCTTCACAAATATGGTATTAATAAAAACAAGAGATCATGGCGGAAAAAATGACACCCCATACAGCCCGGTAGGTGAAAAAATAAAACTGTTATAAGTGTCACAATAGGCCCATTTTATTATTAACTAATTGCCAAAAAAAAGGATTTCATTAAAAAATATATAACATTAGAGAATCTGTGTAACCTGCATATGGTTGTGTTCGTACTGACCTATAGAATAATAGTATCATGTCGCTTTTACCATATAGTGCATTACGTAGACACAGGAATCCCCCAAACGTTACCATATTGCATTCTTTTTTACGATTTCACCTATTTATATCTTCATAAATAATATATTTGGGATTCCGTCCTACATGTTATGGTAGAATGAATGACGCCATTACACAGTACAACTATTCCTGTAACAAACAAGCACTTACATGGCTTGTAGATAGAAAACTGAGAGTGCTAGAGCTCTTAGAAGGGGAGGAGGGAAAAACGAAAGCGCAAAGATCAAAATTTTCGCGGTCCACTGGGTCATTTTGGGCCTCGTCTTTAAAGGGTTAAGATAAGGATCAGCCACATTTCCTGCAGGTTACACTTGCACGTCCAGGACTGCCGAGGTAACGGTTACAATCGGACCCTAGTGCTTGACGGCCACATAGAAACACCTACAAACCCACTTGGCAGGCAGGTCGCCCCACCCCCACCCCACCGATCGGGGGGGGGGGGCCATCGGGCGGCCGGGGCGATTGGGGGGGGGGGTGCGAGCTATCGGTGCTGCAGGGGGGGGGGATTGTTGATTGGGCGGCTGGGGGTTCGGGAGGTGTTAAAGGGTCTGCGGGCGGGCGGCTGGCTGGAGCATATACTTCACCTGGTCCCCGCTCCAGCTTGCTGAAGAAATCGGGAACCGCCGGAGCCGGGATCAGGTGAAGTATCAGCTCCGGCGGCCGGGGGGTTAATGGGGTGGGCTGCAGACAAACTCGCAGCAGGGATGTACATCTGCCATTAAAAGTATAGGGCCGGGACCCGCCAAGTGGGTTTGTAGCCTAATGCTATGTTTACACGGAGTGATTATTGGGCGAGTTTTCGCGATAACGATCGAATTCGAACGATAATCGTACGAGTAAATGCGGTGAACGATCGAAAAATCGTTCATTTTGATCTTTTAACATGTTCATAAATCGTTGTTCGTAGTTTGCAAAAAATTCGCCGATCGTTCCGTGTAAACAGTCGTCGCGCGATAGTCCGGCCGCCCGCCGCCCGCAGCCCCACCCGACGTCCGGCCCCTCCGCTTATCCGCAGCCCCCTGCGCTGACTCGATCGCCACCCCCGCCGCCGATCTGATCGCCACCCCCGCCACCCTGATCGCCACCCCCGCCGCTCCGATCGCCGCAGCCGCCCTGATCGCCACCCCCGCCGCTCCGATCGCCGCTGCCGCTCCGATCGCCACCCCCACCCGCCGCCGCTCCGATCTCCCCCCGCTCCGATCGCCCCCACCGCCGCGGCCAAGAACATATGTTACCTGCTCCGCCCAGCAGGTTTTCGAGATCCCCGGGAATTTCAAACGGCTCCCCTTCAGCCAATCAGTGGTGAAGAGGAGCACTGATTGGCTGAAGAGAAGCCGTTTGAAATTCCCGATTCATCTCTTCAGCCAATCAATGCGCTGAAGAGGGGAGCCGGAGATGTCGGAAGACCTGCTGCGCAGAGTAGGTAACGTATGCTCTTGGCCGCGGCGGTGGGGGCAATCGGAGCGACGGCGGAGGGTGGGTGGGGGGTGGCGATCGGAGCGGCGGGGGTGGCGATCGGGGCGATCGTACAATCGGGCCAATAATAGCCTTGTGTAAACTTAGCATTAGGGTGCGTTCACACCTACAGGATCCGCAGCAGATATGCAGCAGATTTGATGCTATGTTCAGTTATTTAAATGAAATCAGCCGCGGATCCGGTAAGTGTGAATGCACCCTTAGGGTGCTAACACACGCGACCGATGCGCAGCAGATCTGCAGCAGATTTGATGCTGCGTTCAGCTATTTACATCGTATCTGCTACGTATCCGCTGCAGAAAATTCACTGCGATACGGTGTGTGTGAAGCTACCCTTACCCTTACTTCTATGGGAATGCCTGTCTAGGGGACTAAATATAGAGCAGGTGACTTTAAAGGGGACGTTAGAGGTGGGGAACGTTACCCAGAAATAATTGCATGGTTGACGTAAACGCCTAATCCGGTGTTGTGCTTACGCTGCAGTGTTGCCCATGGCGACCACTGAGGTATTTTGTCATACACATAGCTTAATCCCATAATGGCTGCCATGATTGCTTCTCCAGTGTTTTTACCAGGTGCGGAGCCTGACCTCCTGCTCTTTCCAAGGTTTCGGCCCTGTGAGGTAATCCTCATAAATCTTCCTCTCTCTCATCAGCTGTCAGGGTGAGGAGAGACAGGCCGCCATGTCATGCAATGCCACTTATTATCTGGCTTTGAGGGACTTTCCTCAGGATAGGATTGCATGGAGGGATACAGGGTAATTACTGGAATAGGAATAACCCCTCACAATCACTGCTGGGGGTGTAGTGTTACAGCGTCGCCAGCATGGAGAACACGTGTAGGGTTAATCTCCTGCCCCTGTAAGTATGAGGTGACATCATGGCTGCTGCCCCCATGGGGGTTAATCAGCGCTGCTATGGTGACCCTACCCTTACGTATACAGTAATTCCTAGCTATATACTGATTACTGGGAACCTTCCATTAGCCGGCGGGGACGTTCCATGGCTGGGAAGCCGAATTCATGCTCTCACCTTTAAGCATTGTCAGCAAATGTGATCTATAATACCGTAAAAAGCTCAAATAGCAAATTCCACATGTAATATTAATAGAGGAATGAACCCCTTGTTATCCAGAATGAGAAAAAAAGGTCTTCTTTCCAACAGAAATGGCGCCACCCTTGTCCTCAGTTTGTGTGTGGTATTGCAGCTCTTTTCCTTTGGAGTGAATAAAGCTGAACTGTAATACCGTACACAACCTGAGGACAAGGGGCGCTGTTTTCTGGCACATAATACAGGATGTAACTCAGGATCAGTATGTATATACACAGTGGGGGAGATTTATCAAACATGGTGTAAAGTGAAACTGGCTCAATCACCCCTAGCAACCAATCAGATTCCACCTTTCATTCCTCACAGACTCTTTGGAAAATGAAAGGTGGAATCTGATTGGTTGCTAGGGGTAACTGAGCCAGTTTCACTTTACACCATGTTTGATAAATCTCCCCCAGTGACTCCACCAGCAGAATAGTGAGTGCAGCTCTGGAGTATATTACAGAATGTAACTCAGGATAAGTAGTGTAATGTATGTACACAGTGACCCCACCAGCAGAATAGTGAGTGCAGCTCTGGAGTATATTACAGAATGTAACTCAGGATAAGTAGTGTAATGTATGTACACAGTGACCCCACCAGCAGAATAGTGAGTGCAGCTCTGGAGTACAATATAGGATGTAACTCAGGATCAGTAATGTAATGTATTTACAGGAAATGACTTGACTCAATATAAATATATATATATATATATATATATATATATATATATATATATATATATATTAATTCTTCATATAATGGGGTTTAGCAGTGGACGTTCTCTTCCATCTGACAGATAATATGAATTGCACTCTTCCTTAGCTAATATAAAAAGCAATCTGAGTCTCCTCGGCTGACAATCTCACCTCTCTCCCAAGTGAGATATATTTACTTCTTAACACCCCGATTCAGAATGATGAGGAGCAGACATGAACACAGGAGACTGAAGGGAATTCTCCTTTATTAATTTCCCAGCAATCGTCTTTACCTTTAATTTATATTTGTGAAGTAATATTGATTTTATATATTAGTGAACCTTCTACATCCCGTCCGCTTTTATTACTTTCTTCATCCGCCTGAGTATTATAGAGCTAGAAATGTGCCAGACGTCTCACATTGTGAATACAGACATAATGACGGGGGAAATCACGCTTCTGTATGTATGAGAATGGCGCCACCTGTGACAAAGGACGAGAAATGTTATCTGGCTTAGCCAAAATTCCTGGTTTAAAGGAAATCGGTGTATTCTATCCAGTCTGACACAGTGCTCTCTGCTGCCACCTCTGTCCATAACAGGAACTGTCCAGAGCAGGAGAGGTTTTCTATGGGGATTTGCTACTAATCTGGACAGAGGTGGCAGCAGAGAGCACTGTGTCAGACTGGAAAAAATACACAACTTCCTGCAGCTGATAAGTACTGTAAGATTTGAGATTTTTGAATAGATGTCATTTACGAATCTGTATAACTTTCAGACACCAGTTGATTTGAAAGAAAAAATAATTAGCTGGAGTTCCCCTTTAAAACATGACAGAGAATTTAAGCCAAGCCAGAATCAGAGGTCACCCTCTCCTGTTCATGTTTTACGGCTGACTCTATAGATGACATACATTGAGTGGAGTTTGTTAGGTCACGTAGGCCGTTTTTTTGGCACACGTCCAATAGTAAATCCGGGCCAATGTCTTGACATTTCTTTTTGATCGACCGAAATAGGACAATGCGACCAGCTGTAATCTTGGGGGAAACTTGGCAGCGTTACACAGTGTCCATTGAATTGAATTGGCCGCCGGTATAATGCCGAGACGTGCCGGGTCTTTGGGTGACAGAATTTCGCATCTGATCCTTTACCGTTTTGCTTGGACTTCCCTGTTAGAGAAGGCATGAGGCTCCCGCTAACTCTGGAGCCTCCATAGAACAGCAGTTTCTTCAGACCCCGCTGATGGGCGGTGTAATCCAGAGGAGCAGCTTGAGGACAAGCTCATTCATGTTCACCAGTGTGGGAGCTCAGAGCTCGGCTGCCCTGTGGCTGCTCTCATCATGAGACACAACAAAGACTCAGTTGTCTGCTACAAGAAACTAGAAAGACACTTTAATTTGAAAGTGCTGATTTCTTCTTTTTTATAATCACTGAGACGCCTCTGACGTCTTTCAGCCGCCTGATGAAATCTCTTTGATTATACTTCTGACAGAGCATCCGCGGCGGAAAAAATATGGTGAAATTCCATAAACTCCATAGAATACTGTAAAAGTGACATGAAAGCAAAACAACAACAATGAGACGCCTTATATGCCTTCTCCTCTTCGTGAAGATCTTGGGCCACAATGAGACGCCTTATACTGCTTCTCCTCTTCATGAAGATCCTGGACCACAATGAGACGCCTTATTCATCTTCTCTTCATGAAGATCCTGGACCCCAACGAGGCGCCTTATACGCCTTCTCTTTATGAAGATTCTGGACCCCAATGAGACGCCTTATAGTTCTTCTCCTCTTCATGAAGATCCTGGACCCCAATGAGATGCCTTATACTCCTTCTCCTCTTCATGAAGATCCTGGACCCCAATGAGACGCCTTATACGCCTTCTTCTCTTTATGAAGATTCTGGACCCCAATGAGACGCCTTATAGTTCTTCTCCTCTTCATGAAGATCCTGGACCCCAATGAGACGCCTTATACGCCTTCTTCTCTTTATGAAGATTCTGGACCCCAATGAGACGCCTTATACTCCTTCTCCTCTTCATGAAGATCCTGGACCCCAACGAGACGCCTTATACGCCTTCTGTGCTTTATGAAGATCCTGCACCCCAATGAGACACCTTATAGTTCATCTTTGCATCATTAAGATCCTGGACCCCAATGAGACGCCTTATACTGCTTTTCCTCTTCATGAAGATCCTGGACCCCAATGAGACGCCTTATAGTTCTTCTCCTCTTCATGAAGATCCTGGACCCCAATGAGACGCCTTATACTCCTCCTTTTTGTGAAGATCCTGGACCCCAACGAGACGCCTTATCTTCTTCATGAAGATCCTGGACTCCAACAAGACGTCTTATACGCCTTCTCTTCTTTATGAAGATCCTAGACCCCAACAAGACGTCTTATACGCCTTCTCCTTTTCATGAAGATCCTGGACTCCAACGAGACGCTTTATATGCGGTCTCCTCTTCATGAAGGCCCTGGACTCCAACAAGACGCCTTATACTCCTTCTCTTCAAGAAGATCCTGGACACCAACAAGACGGCGAATCCAGCTAGCCTCCGTGTCATACTGGCAGTCTATGGGAGGCTCGCGTCTCCTCTCTCTTCGCAGAAGAATGAACATGTCAATTCTCTTGAGTAAAGAGGCGCGGATAGAGGAGGAGTGCAAGCCTCCCATGGACTGCCAGTATGACAGGGAGGCTAGCTGGATGCCGACAATATTACTCCGTGTGAACTCTAATGGTGATGTGTGGCTGAAGATTGAACAAACAGTTTACATTACCTGTCCATGCAATCCTGGCCAGTACAATTCAGACTCCACAGGAGCTGTAGAGTTCCCTCTTAAGGCCATATAACACAAAACAATTATTGGCCGTAATAATGAAGATATATCAAGAGACATGTTCATGACAACCAACCCCCAAGCCCCCGCAGTGTACGCAGTAAGACACAATCAGTACTGCAATGCTTGTGACTGATATGGGAACAATATAAGAAATTTATCATTTTCTAGTCAAAAAAAGACAAAAGAGTATTTGACTTCTATTTTATTAATGCAATTACACAAAATTCATTTTCAATTATTGCAAGCAGCCCAGGTATTCTACAGTCACACAGATAGAGGGGACTTTACTGCAAAGCCCCCCAACCTCAAAGTAACCGATCCTAAGACCTCCACCACTCTCCACCAGGGATGAGTGAACTTGCCGAAAGTTTGAGGTTCGCGCAAACCTGAGCGATCAGCATTTGAATCCCGCTGCCTGGAGAAGGTGGATGCAGCCTGAGGACTGCCAGGAATACATGGATACAGCCTATGACCTATGGATGTATCCATGTTTTCCATGTAGTAATTGGGCTGCATCCACCGGGATTTAAATGCTCATCGTTCGGGTTCGTGCAAGCTCTCCGCTAGAGTTGATCGAACCTCAGAAAATCCTAGATTCGACCGAACTCGAACATTTAAGAGCCTGACGCATTTGATTGCTGAAGCCTTCCCGGTCCGTCGGGTGTGCCTGGGAACCGCCAGGAATTGTAGGCGGTACCTGGGCTGTCTCCTCCTTTCCCATGGACCGGGAAGGCATCAGCAATCAAATGCGGCATGTTCGTGAATGTTCGATTTCCTGAGGTTCGATCAACTCTACTCTCCGCAAGATCGCTCATCACTAGTCTTCATCATAGCTGAGTCTGCACTATCCAGCAGGGGGAGTACTTGTAGTGCAAACTCTCATGGCAGTACCTTGCCCGAGTAATATACTGCCTGGCCTGACAGCCTTGCCAAATGAAGCCTTATAGCTAAAGAGCAGTGGGATATATGGAAGAGACGGGTGTTTGGTGGTGGTGGGGGAGTTGTAGACACTTTAACCTAAAAATTCACAACCGGACAAATGGATAGCATTTACTATCATCACTATTTAATGCTTCATTTATAAATCTGGTGCATAAAGAGGACACAAAACACAGAGGAGATACCCACAGCAGCCAATCAGATCGAAGCTTTCATTCTTGAACCTGCCCTATAGGAATAAATCCTGAAATCTGATTGGTTGCTCAGGCACTTTAACTTTTAGCCCGAACCAATAAACGTAATTAACAAGGTCAAAAATAAGTGCAGAAATTGAGAAAAACATAAAAATCTATAGTGACATAGATAAAACCTGTGTCTCAAAGACAGCACTGGGTCCAAAGGGAGACTGCAGCTCTGGAAATGGCTGCCAACAACTATGCAAGTGCGACATACTAACCTAATGCAGGTAAGAAATGCTATAAAATCACTGCAAACCCTCGCTGAAACAAACAGTATTGTGAAAATCTGGAATAAAAAAAAAATCCAGCTATTCGGGGGCGGGACTAATCGGGGGTGGGAAAGGCGAGGCTTGTCCTATATGGTCAAACCATTGAAGCAACCCAAAACCATCCAGGTCTCCCTTTTCTATTATATAATATTAGGCTAGTCCCTATTTAGGACTACCAGACAATAAGAGGGAGACTTATCAAACTGGTTTAAAGTAAAATTGTCTTAGTTGCCCCTGACAACCAATCAGCTTCCACCTTTCATTTTCCAAAGAGTCTGTGAGGAATGAAAGGTGGAATCTGATTGGTTGCTAGGGGCAACTGAGCCTGTTTCACTTTACACCATGTTTGATAAATCTCCCCTTAAGTGTTCAGATTCCCTGCAGTGCCTCCACAGGAGAGAATGAGTATTACACAGTGTCCATTATATTAATATATGAAGAATCCAAGGCACTGGACCAAGATAAAAGTTCATATTACATATAAAAACAACATAAATGCTTTACTTGTATTATCTTTACAGGATCTCATTTACCAAGTGAGGAGCCTCTGATTGGCTGCAGAGCAGGAGGCGGTCCAAGTCATGGGGGTGTAACAAGATACGCACATTGGTTACCATTCTTGTAACTGTCTGTTGGCTTGACGTATTGATCGAAACGTATGATTTCGTAATAAAGACAAATTGTGAATGTTAGTCCAGTGCCTTGGATTTATTGCATATTATATGATCAAGTAACCCAGAGGAAGGCCGCACCAAGGGAAGCACAGAGATTTTAAAGAACTGTTGCTTCATTAGCATCTTGGCATTTTAAATTAATATGAAAAAAGAGAAAAAAAACATACTCACCTACCCCATGTCACCTACTGGTCCCCCATAGTTCCCGCTTGGTTCTGTATGATCCCCCAATCTTGTGTCTTCTTACTGCTTTTAAGGCCAGAACCTAGTAGGACCTGTCCTGGCCAATGTTGTGTCCCCCATCGGCCCGTGATTGGCCAAAAACTCGGAAGCAAGAAAAAGACAGAAGAGTGGGGGACTGTACAGAGTTGTGGGGGACTGGGGTTAGGTAAGTATGCTTTTTTTTAATCTTTGCATTGCCTAAGCAGTATATGAATTTGTTTTTTAAGCAGCAGAACTTCTGTATATTACAGAGAGAGAGAGAGAGAGAGAGAGAGACTCTTTATAAGATGAGGTCCTGAACACCCTCTGGCATGAATTTTAAATAGACTTTTTTTTTTTTTTTAAAGACATGCCCTTTAAGCTTGTGACTTTATCAGTTTCTTTGCCTCTTTTTGATGATTGGATCTTTACAAGAATCTCTTACATCTCAAATACCCTGAATCCACTCAGTAACAAGTAGAGACTATTGAAGTTTCACACCATTGTATTTGATTCTAATTCTCGCCGAGGACACGAGCAGGAAATTGCGATCGGTCTCTATAGTCCTTCCTGACAGCAACCATCTGCCGGCGTCATCGGCGAGCGTACTGATTAAAGGTGTGATATTACAGTATGCATCGCGCCCAGCGTGTGTCACATTATTTATATCCCCAGGTAACACAACTTCTAAAGTGGAGTAAAGTGTGAACAGCCTCAGAATCACAGTGCTAAACAGAACGCATATAGGAAGCGCATTCGTAAAAACGGGTCACAAGACGGTCATGGAAAACGCTGATTCCTACTATGTGGGCAGTACGCTAATAATAATCCTTATCATGTTACTCTATATCTTTTCATTCCTTTATACACATGAATATTCAGGTCGTATCCGTTATTACAACTCACCACCATTCACTTCAATGGAACTGAGCTGCAATACTACATCCAACCTGAGGAAAGGAGAGGCGCTGTTTCTCAAAGAAAGTTTTCATGATATAGTATGCTTTCAGTCTCAGAATATTTGCTTGCTGTCCGTGAATAAGAGAGAACAGTTTACATTGAAACTTGAGGAGACGGGAGAAAATAACTTTTTTTTATAACGCCTCTGTGTACGTAGCTACATGAGCTGAAATGGTGGTCACCCATAAAGGAAGTCAAGTGAGGTAAAAGAGTGGGCTCCGGAATGATAGGACACTGTGTGTATATACTTGCTGCAGTGAAATCATTCTTTATTGTCTCTGCATCCCAGGAAACTGTGACATAACTGTGCAGATGCCGTAGTCGTAGTCAGAGCTCGTGTCCTCAGATATTATTACATAATGTCTACATTTCATAAAAGAAGTGATCAGGTCACGCTTAATGGAGTATTCTCATTTCATTTCTCAATCTCCCCCTATGTCCCTATATTTCCTATGATGCTTCACATCCCCTGACCTTATGGTCTAACGTTACAAAAAAAAAAGTTCTTCTTTCTCAAGAAACAATTCCACATTACCGGCTTTGTCTGGTACCACGGCTCAACTCCATTGACTGCAATGGCACACACATGCCATTGATAGAAGGTGGCGCTGTTCCTGTAAATATGCAAAAATTTTTTTTAAAGGGGTTGTTATGTCCTGTAAAGTTTTTAATCATTGGCTCGGATTGGCTCAAAATGAAAAAAAGAAGTTATACCCACCTACCTGATCCCGTGCTGCTACTCGATTCAAAAGGAAGGATAGGCTTGGTCAGCTAATCACTGTCCCCATCTTGGGCAGTGATTGGCTGAGCAGATGTTTCCTCCACATGAAGAAAGCAGGAAGTGCAGCTCAGCCAGAATCAGGGATCAGGTAAGTAAGTATAACATCTAAGCCATAACTAAAACTTTTGGACATCCCCTTTAAGTATTTTTTTCATATAAAAAAAAATTATCTAATAAACTGAACACAATTAGATTGCTGAAGAGTATTTCCAGCCCTTAAGAGTTCACAGTATTTCCCAGCCAGGCCTATAGGACTTTAGAAGTCCTGGACTAAAAAAAAAAAAAAAAAATTAGAGTGTCGATTTATATATACAGCCATAAAAAGTCCAAGATCAGGAGGTCGAATCTTCTGTTTCATCATAGGAGCGGGAGGTTGAAGCACGCAGAGATGTCCAAGAAGAGACTCCATCCCCTACTGGAAACAAAGAGGCACAGTGAGACATGAAGACGTCACCCACCATACACCAGGGCAGAAGCGGGCACGACACCCACCCTCACCACCCACCAAGCCTGTTGTATCTAACCAACCGCTTAGCTGTGGCATGTGAGGAAAACTGAGGCTCTTATTGTTTCCATGTCCTGGGAGGCAGGGGGGACAGAGAGGAGGGTTAGGAGATAATAAGAGCCCATCACAATGACATCTGCAGTCTAATATAATAGGCTACAGGCCCACATTATACACGGCCGGAGATTATAGCACCATCACCCTGGAGATTGGAAAACAAACTGAAAGCAATGCCGCCCTGAAAGCTGAAGACTCGGTCAGGACTGGCATGTTATGGGGAAGGAGCTTTGTGAAGGAATCCTTCAGAGCCGGATGCAGACTTCTGCCCCAAGTTGTAGGATAGAGATTTCACGGTGTCCTCTCCCTCTATATAACTCTCATTCATTCCTATGGGGGAGACTGTTGCTAGATGACCATGTGGTAAATAAGGAGCTCAGTGCTCAGACACCGCAGGGGAGCAGACACAAATAATTAAAATTGACAGAAAAAATGTAGTGTGTACCTAACCAATGTGGATTCGGGGTATTATAGAACAGGGTTTTCCAAATTACCCTAAAACAGCTAAAAACTCCTATTTCTAAATATCTGTATAGTTGTGGCACTTAATGCAAATTCATCATGTCTCACTCTGGCCATGTTGTATGTGGTGGGCACTATTAATGGGGTCACTGTATATGGCACTATTAATGAGGTCACTGTATATGGCACTATTAATGACATCACTGTTTATGGCACTGTTAATGAGGTCACTGTATATGGCGCTAATAATGAGGTCACTGTATATGGCGCTAATAATGAGGTCACTGTATATGGCACTATTATTGAGGTCACTGTATCTGGCACTATTAATAAGGTCACTGTATATGGCACTATTATTGAGGTCACTGTATATGGCGCTATGAGGTCACTATATATGGCACTATTAATGAGGTCACTATATATGGCACTATTAATGAGGTCACTGTATATGGCACTATTATTGAGGTCACTGTATCTGGCACTATTAATAAGGTCACTGTATATGGCACTATTAATGAGGTCACTGTGATGGCACTATTATTGAGGTCACTGTATATGGCACTATTATTGAGGTCACTGTATATGGCGCTATGAGGTCACTGTATATGGCACTATGAGGTCACTATATATGGTACTATTAATGAGGTCACTGTATATGGCACTATTATTGAGGTCACTGTATCTGGCACTATTAATAAGGTCACTGTATATGGCACTATTAATGAGGTCACTGTGATGGCACTATTATTGAGGTCACTGTATATTGCACTATTATTGAGGTCACTGTATATCGTGCTATTACTGAGGTCACTGTATATAGCACTATAAATGAGGTCACTGTATATAGCACTATAAATGAGGTCACTGTATATGGCACTATTATTGAGGTCACTATGATGGCACTATTAATGAGGTCACTATATATGGCACTATAAATGAGGTCACTGTATATGGCACTATTATTGAGGTCACTATGATGGCACTATTAATGAGGTCACTGTATATAGCACTATTAATGAGGTCACTGTATATAGCACTATTAATGAGGTCACTGTATATAGCACTATTAATGAGGTCACTGTATATCGTGCTATTAATGAGGTCACTTTATATGGCACTATTATTGAGGTCACTATATGGCGCTATTAATGAGGTCATTGTAATGGCATTATTAATGAGGTCACTGTGATGGCACTATTATTAAAGGCACTGTGATGGCACTATTAATGATGTCACTATGATGGCACTGTATATGGCACTATTAATGAGGTCACTGTATATGGCACTATGAGGTCACTGTATATAGCACTATTAATGAGGTCACTATATATGGCACTATTAATGAGGTCACTGTATATGGCACTATTAATGAGGTCACTATATATGGCACTATTAATGAGGTCACTGTATATGGCACTATTAATAAGGTCAATGTATATGGCATTATTAATGAGGTCACTGTATATGGCACTATTAATGAGGTCACTGTATATGACACTATTAATGATGAGGTCAATGTATATGACACTATTAATGAGGTCACTGTGATGGCACTATTAATGAGGTCACTGTATATGGCACTATTAATGAGGTCACTGTATATGGCACTATGAGGTCACTATATATGGCACTATTAATGAGGTCACTGTATATGGCACTATTAATAAGGTCAATGTATATGGCACTATTAATGAGGTCACTGTATATGAGACTATTAATGAGGTCAATGTATATGGCACTATTAATGAGGTCACTGTATATGGCACTATTAATGAGGTCAATGTATATGGCACTATTAATGAGGTCACTGTATATGGCACTATTAATGATGAGGTCACTGTATATGACACTATTAATGAGGTCACTGTATATGACACTATTAATGATGAGGTCACTGTATATGACACTATTAATGAGGTCACTGTATATGGCACTATTAATGAGGTCACTGTATATGGCACTATTAATGAGGTCACTGTGATGGCACTATTAATGAGGTCACTGTGATGGCACTATTAATGAGGTCACTGTATATGAGACTATTAATGAGGTCACTGTTTATGAGACTATTAATGAGGTCACTGTATATGGCACTATTAATGAGGTCACTGTATATGGCACTATTAATGAGGTCACTGTATATGACACTATTAATGAGGTCACTGTATATGGCACTATTAATGAGGTCACTGTGATGGCACTATTAATGAGGTCACTGTATATGAGACTATTAATGAGGTCACTGTATATGAGACTATTAATGAGGTCACTGTATATGGCACTATTAATAAGGTCAATGTATATGGCACTATTAATGATGTCACTGTATATGGCACTATTAATGAGGTCACTGTATATGGCACTATTAATGATGTCACTGTATATGGCACTATTAATGAGGTCACTGTATATGGCACTATTAATGATGTCACTGTATATGGCACTATTAATGAGGTCACTGTATATGGCACTATTAATGAGGTCACTGTATATGGCACTATTAATGATGTCACTGTATATGGCACTATTAATGAGGTCACTGTATATGGCACAATTAATAAGGTCATGGTGATGGCACTATTAATGAGGTCACTGTGATTGCACTACTAAAAGGGGTTACTCTGTCGGCACCATTAAAGGGGTACTCCAATGGGGGGGGGAGATATATAAAACTGATGTCAGAAAGCTATACAGATTTGTACATTATTTTTTTTTTTAAATCTCGTCTTCCAGTACTTATCAGCTGCTTCATGTCCGGCAGGAAGTGGTGGATTCTCTCCAGTCTGACACAGTGCTCTCTGCTGCCACCTCTGTCCATGTCAGGAACTGTCCAGAGCAGTCGCAAATCCCCATAGAAACCTGTCCTGCTCTGGACAGTTCCTGACATGGACAGAGGTGGCAGCAGAGAGCGCTGTGTCAGACTGGAAAGAATACACCACTTCCTGCAGGACATACAGCAGCTGATAATTAATGAAAGCCGAGTTTTTATTTAATAAGAAGTAAATTACAATTCTATCTAACTTTCTGACGCCAGTTTTTCTCCAGAATCCCCCTTTAATCTGGTCACACTGATGGCACTATAAATGCGGTCAGTGTGATGGCACTAGTAATAGGGTCTCTCTGATAGTGTTATTGATGAGGTCACTCTGATATAATTGAGGACACTATGATAGTCGTACTAATGGGGTCATCTTTATTGCACTATTAATGGGGTCACTGTGATGGTACTATTAATAAGGGAATACTGACGGCACTATTAATGGGATCACCACCCGTATAGCGGTAGTTTTCACACTTCCCCCTATCACTATGAATCTTTTCTCTGCTGCATTCCCTCTCTTATATATACTGCCCTACTGCAGTGTGATGGTATACAGCCATAGTTACTGTGCACAGGCCAAAGCATCCGTCATGGGGATCAATGGTCCCTATGACAGCCGTACATTGTACGCAGCTCAGTGGCCGTTTATAACCAGCCCATTAGATGTTCACAGTAAACGAGTCCCTTTTTATTACAGAAGCTAAGGAGCGAGAATGGCGGCCACGTAATAATTACAGCCCAGAAACCCCAAATCTAATGCGAAACGAGCAAGAAAAGTTATTGTATGAAACAATCCCCACGAGAGCAACATAAAATCAATACCCCACACAAACACACCATTAAATAACCATCAATATGGAACCGTGCGGCGACAGACTGGAAAATAATCCAGGATCCTCCAGAAATGTCTCGGCTCTAATATATGTAGCAATGAATAAAAGATGATACGGGAAACGGAGAGTTAAAAAAAAAAAAAAAAAAAAAAAAAAAAAAAGAGAAAGAAAAAAGGCTGAAAAATATTATATATTATATTATATCTTATTGCAATTAAACACCACCCATGAGTAGAGGCCCCGCCCCATAAGAACAATCGATCAGATAATTGTATCACTCCCCGATCCCCAGCAGGGGGTCTCACGTATCCAGTGAGTCATAACCGAGCAGTGGAAATATATTACACATTCATGGCTCTGTGAAGGGGACACCTGGGAACCCTCTGTATATGATGGAGGCCATAGACAAAGACATACAGTTAAACCTCACAGAGCCATCCACCCAAAATGTTTTTTGTTTTTTTTAAAATCATGTGTCACACTTCTTTTCTCATACATGACTCCGTACTTATTCTGTGTCTCCAGCATCGCTCCCCACTTCATTCATACTCCACAACATGGCTCAGTCACCATCTCATTGTGAATAAATAGCATGACTCCAACAACACGTTCCTGGTTCCTTTACACCATGGTTTATCCTCTCATTCCTGGTCCTTAGCATGGCTCTCTATCTTATTCCCTGCCCCAGGCATGGCTCTCTATCTTATTCCCTGCCCCAGGCATGGCTCTCTATCTTATTCCCTGCCCCAGGCATGGCTCTCTATCTTATTCCCTGCCCCAGGCATGGCTCTCTATCTTATTCCCTGCCCCAGGCATGGCTCTCTATCTTATTCCCTGCCCCAGGCATGGCTCTCTATCTTATTCCCTGCCCCAGGCATGGCTCTCTATCTTATTCCATGTTCCTAGTATAGCTTCCTATCTCAATCCTGGTCCCTATCATGGCTCCAATCCCCAGCATGACTTCCCATCTCATTCTTTTAACCAGCATAGCTCTAAACTGATTCATAGTCCCCAGTATGACTCCACCATCATGTTTCTGGTCCCCAAGCACGGCTCTCAATCTTGTTCTTGGTCCCCACTTATTTCTGGTTTCCACCATATAGCTTCTCATCTTTTCCCTGGTACCCACCATGGTCCACCATTTTATTTCTGGTCCTCAGCATGGCTCCCTATCTTATTACTAGGCCCAGGCATGGCTCCCCATCACCTTCTCAGTCCCCAACCTAGCTTTTTATCTTTTTCCTGGTCCCCAGAATGGTTCTCCATCTTTTTTTTCTGGTGAGTTATGATAAAAAATGCCAATGTAGGGTTTGTTGTTTTGCAAGACAATTTTTACTTTTTATAGGCACCATTTTGGAACTCATGTAACTTTGTGATTACCTTTAACATAGCTCCCCATCTTATTCCTGGTCCCCACCATGGCTCCCCATCTTATTCCTGGTCCCCACCATGGCTCCCCATCTTATTCCTGGTCCCCACCATGGCTCCCCATCTTATTCCTAGTCCCCACCATGGCTCTCTATCTTATTCCTGGTCCCCACCATGGCTCCCTATTTTATTTCTTATTCCCAGTATAGCTCCCTGTCTCCATCCTGGTCCCCAGAATGGCTCCCCATCACCTCCCCAGTCCCAAGCCTGGCTTCCCATCTAATTCCTCTTTACCAGCATGGCTTCCCATTGTATTACTAGTCTCTAGCATGGCTACCTATTTTGTTCTTGGTTCCCACCATAGCTTTCCATCCTATTACTTGTTCCCAGTATAGGTCCCCACCTCAATCCTGGTCCCTATCATGGCTTCCTATTACTCCAGCATGGTTCCCAATCATGTTCCTATTTCCCAGCATGGCTTGCCAACCTGTTTCTGATCCACATCATGGCTACCCTAACCCATCTTTATCCCAGTTCCCCCTCTCATGTCATCCTTGGTTTCATGCAGGTTCCTCCACTTATTCTTAGCTTTAGTTATTCTTCGTAGAACAATAAGTTTGGATGGTAAAAATCCAACATGCCTGATCCTTCTCTCCATCATCACCATCTTCTGGTGTAGAGTCAAGCGGCCGCGATACGCCTTAGATCAGTGATTTTCAACCTTTTTTGAGCCGCGGCACACTTTTTATACTTAAAAAATCCCGGGGCACACCACCAACTAAAATGGCACAAAATGACACTAAAACAGTACTTATTATACATATAGTTAATAATATAGATTCTAAATGTATTTATACTCACTCAGTGTGAAACCTGGGCCTGTCTTCTTCTCCCCCATGCTTCTCTCCTGTGCTTCTCTCCACCATACTTATCCCCCCTACTTCTCTCCTGTGCTTCTCTCCCCCATGCTTCTCTCCTGTGCTTCTCTTCACCATACTTCTCTCCCCCATGCTTCTCTCCTGTGCTTCTCTCCACCATACTTCTCCCCCCTACTTCTCTCCTGTGCTTCTCTCCCCCATGCTTCTCTCCTGTGCTTCTCTCCACCATACTTATCCCCCCTACTTCTCTCCTGTGCTTCTCTCCCCCATGCTTCTCTCCCGTGCTTCTCTCCACCATACTTCTCCCCCCTACTTCTCTCCTGTGCTTCTCTCCCCCATACTTCTCCCCCCTACTTCTCTCCTGTGTTTCTCTCCCCCATGCTTCTCTCCTGTGCTTCTCTCAACCATACTTCTCTCCCCCATGCTTCTCTCCCCCCTGCTTCTCTCCTGTGCTTCTCTCCCCCCTGCTTCTCTCCTGTGCTTCTCTCCCCCATGCTTCTCTCCTGTGCTTCTCTCCACAATACTTCTCTCCCCCCTGCTTCTCTCCACCATACTTCACCCCCCCACTTCTCTCCCCCCTGCTTCTCTCCTGTGCTTCTCTCCCCCATGCTTCTCTCCTGTGCTTCTCTCCCCCATGCTTCTCTCCTGTGCTTCTCTCCCCCATACTTCTCTCCCCCCTGCTTCTCTCCACCAAACTTCTCTCCCCCCTGCTTTTCTCCACTGTTTCTCTCCCACATCCCCATGTTTCTCTCCCCCATCCCCAGGTTTCTCTCCCCCATGCTTCTCTCCCCGTCTCCCCCCCCCCCTGTTTCTCCCCCATGCTTCTCTCCCCCATCCCCATGTTTCTCTCCCCCGTCCCCAGGTTTCTCTCCCCCATTGTTTTCTCCTGTTACGCGGCAAGGCGGCGTAAATTATCGTTGTCAACAGTCCCGTTTTTTTCGGGAATGTCCTGATTCTGAGGAGACAGCCCCAGCAAAACCATGTCCCGGGAAGCTTCGCCTCCTTCCAGCGTGAGTGTTGTCACTCATGCAGAGCAGGGAGAGGGACAAGAGGATGCTGAAGGGGGTACTGGTATGATGATGAAGGGACAGGAGGAGGATGAAGGGGGTATTAGTATGATGATGGGGGGAGGAGGATGAGAGGGGTAGTACTATGTTGATGGAACGGCAGGAAGATGAAGGGGGTAGTAGTATGATGGTGGAGGGGCAGGAGGATAATGAAGGGGTAGTAATATGATGATGGAGGAGCAGAAGTATGATGATGGAGAAGCAGTAGGATGAAGGGGGTAGTAGTATGATGATATGGGGTGCAGCTGCATGATATGGGTACAAACTACAAATATGTACAGTCAGTCAGTAGAATGCTATCTGAGTCTCAACCAGCTCTGAGTGGGGAGTGTAATATACTGGGGACCGGAAACTGGGGTGTGAAATATATTGGGGACCTAATACTGGGGTGTGTAATATACTGGTGACCTGAAACTGGGGTGTGTAATATACTGGGGACCTAATACTGGGGTGTGTAATATACTGGTGACCTGAAACTGGGGTGTGTAATATACTGGGGACCTAATACTGGGGTGTGTAATATACTGGGGACCTAATACTGGGGTGTGTAACGCTCCTTTTGTGTTGTTCTGTCTGTAAATTCTAACTGGAAAATTTTGAACTCTCACCCATGATAGGCCACACCCCACCAAGACCACATCCACAATAGGCCACACCCCCTTTTACCGCTAAAGTGTCCCTGGAAAAAATGTTAAAATGTTGGCAACTATGCGTAAATCATGATCCAAATCTACACCTGTTTCGTACACCGGGCATAGGTTTGGGTGCCCGGCCGTCCGGATTCACTAATAGGCCTGCGCCTCTTACTGAATCTGGACGTGGAAAAGAGGACGGGCCTAATTTAAGACCAGCGTACGACTACGCTGGTCTTCATAAATCCCCCCTTATTGTTTGCAATGTAAGAAAGCACTGCATTTTATAGGTATGGAACCTCCTATACTCTGCCTATACGAGTATACAGAACCGTCTATTGTCCTTAATACTGTACCTGGATGTGTCTGCAGCATGGTGTAGCCCCCTGCCCTTCACCATGGTCCATTGCCCGGAGGGGGGCTATGAAATCTTGCGTTCGAGCATCCTTCAGCTGCTGACTCAGGAGCAGCCTCTTCATCCCTGAGGATTAAACACAATCCCATTATAGAGCATTTCAGGAGGGAAGGATGGGAAAATCAATGTTGATATGTATAATAACATCACAATATCACAGGGAACATCAGCATTACAGCTCTCCCCGGACTGATTTCATTACTTTATTACAAGGAGCGATGTGCCCGCCGCGCCCGCATCCAGGTCATGTTTACAATTTAGCTTCTTTCCTTGCCAATATCGCCAGGCACCTTGCCGGCCAATGACGTGAAGAACGAGATTTTGCTTGGAGTACTTGGCTGGGAAGCCGGTTGTGTGTCTTTTCAGTATGGTGGCACGAGGCCAGCATCCTGTGAAATCGCTTCCCACACAGGAGGAGTTTTACTCCACTTAATTAAAGCTGTTTTGTCTCATTCGAGCTCGGGAAATGTGACTTCCCTGGATACAGAGCGATGGCGGATGACCTCATCGACCAGCCCCCTCCGCAATGTGCCATTAAGTGATTCCCCAATATCCTTCCCTAATGGATGACCTTGCCGGTGTCCCTGAGCCTTGTGACATCTGTAAATTACTCACTATCTGCTCTACAGAGGCTACAGACATGGCTTTATAGGCACATTAAGACCACCATCTTTTATCTTCCCTGGCGTCTGTTATCGCCGCGGTTTTCCGTACAGCTTTATCGAGGGTCTTTCTTTTTTATGAGTATTGATTACAGACATACACATATACACTGGCTCCAGAATCCAATAAAACATTCTTTATTACCACGGGAATTATGGAAATGGTTGTTACGCTACATAGATGACGTTTCCCAGAAATGATCGTAGCTAAGAGAAACTATTCATTTGCTCGGTGTAGCCCGTGGCTTTACAGCTGCTGCAAAACTCTGTCTCCCAGTAGGATAAGACAGGAACAGGCGGTAGTTTAGATAGAAGAGATGGGAGGCGCCATATCATGGATAACAATGAGGACCCTTTCTGGTTCCGCTTGACTATAGACTATTATTCCATTTTTTTGGTCTGTATTTACAGCCTCAAAATTTTACACCAAAAAATTGCCAGTTTTCTTTTGCTCATGTGGTCTGCTTTTAGCTTTTTTTTTTACCTTTTTACCTTATATTTTTGTTACATTTTTGTTATAATTTTTTTTATATTTTGCAATTAATATTCAATTTGCAAACCCGAATTTTTAGGGATTTTAGAAAATGTGGATTTTTTTTGAATGTGTGGGGTGGTGGTTTATAGGCAACTGAAAAAAAGGACCTCTTGTATTTAATTTAATGGCCGTAAAATTACGACCATCCAATTTTAATAAATGTGAATGACCATTTTTTTTTTTTTTCAATAGAATTCAGTAATCAAAAATCTGCATTTCTGGGACTTTTAAACAGTTTTACAGCTAAAAACAAACAAAAAACCACATACTTACCAGCCTGGGGTATCCCAGAAACAAGGCTAGAGAACATGAGGGAATGTGGGCTGGTAAGTACATCTTTATTATTTGACCCCTTTATAACTAGGGCTGCACAGACATCACTACCAATATATCTACAGCCCTTGCTGCACAATAATCGAGCCATATAATAGGCTTTGTAAGCAGATTAAAGGGGAATGCTGGAGAAAAAAATGTTGTTCAGTCGACTGGCGTCAGAATATAGATTTGTCATTTACTTCTAGTTAAAAAAAAAACAAAAACAAAAAAAAAACCTTAAGTCTTCCAGTATTTATCAGCTGCTGTATCTCCTGCAGGAAGTGGTGTATTCTTCCCAGTCTGACACAGTGCTCTCTGCTGCCACCTCTGTCCATGTCAGGAACTGTCCAGATCAGTAGCAACTCCCCATAGAAATCCTCTCCTGCTCTGGACAGTTCCTGACATGGACAGGGGTGGCAGCAGAGAGCACTGTGTCAGACTGGAAAGAATACACCACTTCCTGCAGGACACACAGCAGCTGATAAGTACTGGAAGAATGGAGATTAAATAGAAGTAAAGTACAAATCTATATAACTTCCTGTTATAACTAACCAGTTGATTTAAAAAAAAAAAAAAAAAATCCGGAGTATCCCTTTAAAAGGTGTTTTATAGGTAACAATGCAGACTAATGCATCCTACTGTTCTCTGTTATCAGCCGCTTAGGCTATCCGTAGTCCCCTTTGAAGGGATGACTAAAATCTCTGCCCCATCTTTATCTCGAATCTTAAGAACCCGTAGGAACCTTGCCTATATGTGACCGATATCAGACTAATGCAGCGCTAGAGGCCAATGATACGGAGAACAGTTTTCCTATGAACATTTGTTCCTGATCATTGGGCGGTATAAACACACCAGTATCTTTTATGGCGGCATTATAATCATTTTCTCTTTGTATGTCTCCCCGTGTAAACAGGAAATGTGCTGCCGGCAAGCTGTGATGTCTATGGGAACGAATGACTGATCGCTCAAACCCTTCCCCATATATGATCCGTATACATGAAAGTAAGTGACTGGCAATTGTCTTCCTATATCACCATCCTGTATCCGTCCTTGTTACAAGCAATTCATTATGCCCATGTACAAAAGCCCCTAAAGCCTCCTTCACATGTCACATCTGAGACGGATAACACAGTCTGTGATAAAAGTCTGTGATTTATTTTTTTTACTGATTAGAACCAGATGATGACACATGTTCTTTTTTCTAATCTGTTTCTATTTTCTGTTATTTTTTCATTGTTTGTATAGTATTTTTTTTTTTTAACAGCATTTACTGAGATGCTTTACAAGAAGTCCCATGGACATAGACTACAATAGACAGGACTAGTCCCATTGACATGAAAAATTAACTTGCCCCCATCCAAGGGATAGGGGGCAAATAAGAGATCACAGTGGGGGGTCTGACCTCTGAATCCCCCGGCAATCTCCGTATCGGGCCCAGGCTTCTGTGTTATGCTGGTACAACACAAGAGACGCGGCTCTACTCATACCAATAGAGGTGTCGGAGAGATCCAAGTAAGCCAGAAGAACGCTTTATTTAACTCTCTCCAGAAGCTCTGTAGGAATTAATAGAACCGTCAGAAAGAGCAGAGTAAGCCGGAAAAATGCTTACCTGGCTTTCTCCGGTACCTCCATTGGAATGAATAGAGCCGTGGGTCTGGTGCCGTACCTGCGACTCTATTCATAACACAGAAGCCGGGAGTCAATATGGAGATTGCCGGGGAGCCCGTGTGGAGAGGAGACAAGTAAATCTTTCTTGGAATATCCCTTTAAGGAGGAACATACTGTGACCTTTAAAAAGGTCATTGCACCGGGAGGGGGAGGTTCAGCTGTGAGCTTCATCTATTGTTTTCTCTATCTAATGCTACTATACAGATCACTTTACAGCAGCCTTCTCCCTATCATCACAGACAGAACAGGAAGTTTTAGGGCTAATGAGAATGATTATCTTACAATATAGGTAATAAAATGAAAAATTTTAATTTTTTTTAATCAAAACACACACACAACAGTTGTCCATAGCAACCAATGCAGTTTAGGGCTGGATTCACACTACGTATATTTCAGTCAGTATTGTGGTCCTCATATTGCAACCAAAACCAGGAGTGGATTAAAAACACAGAAAGGCTCTGTTCACACAATGGTGAAATTGAGTGGATGGCTGCCATATAACAGTAAATAACGGCCATTATTTCAATATGAGAGCCGTTGTTTTAAAATAACAGCAAATATTTGCCATTAAATGGCGACCATCCACTCAATTTCACCATTGTGTGAACAGATCCTTTCTGTGTTTTTAATCCACTCCTGGTTTTGGTTGCAATGTGAGGACCACAATACTGACTGAAATATACGTAGTGTGAACACAGCCCCAACTGTCATTCTTCAAATCTGATTAACTGCTCCGCCTTCCCTTTGTTTTCTTTTGTCTCCACTACTTTTTGCAGATACAATTCCATTCATTCGGAGCAGCTGATAATCCAGCACTGATTGTGTCCACCGTAAAGAAAGTAGATGGAACTTTTAATTTAATAAAAAAAAATAAAAAATTTAGAATTTTTTCAATATTTTTTTTTTTTTGAGTTTGGTTACATCTATGGTTCTGTCTATAGAATCTGACACGTTCAGCTCAGTAAAGTTGGAGTGGATTTCCTGAACGGTCTGGTTCTCCTTCTACATATTTCAGTACCTGAGAGGCATTGTACCCCCCATAACATCTGCTGTCTGAATTTTATTTTTTTTTTTGACGAACTAATTAATCTTCCTGGTGCACGCCTGAGAAAGCTCCGCCGAACGCTTCTGTAATCTTCTCCTTCTTCTTCATCTTCAAAATCAAGCGGAAAATCAACCCACGCCAAGCTTAACAAGTCTCTAATGAGGCCTATGATACCACTGGGAGATGAGACAGTGTAAGCCAGCGCAGCGTGGACAGTGAACCGGACGACCGGTCCTTAGCGACTCGTACTCAGGGTGGAACGGCTTCAGGGATTCGACTGCTGTTCAGGTTATTGCATGCTGACTGAAGGCAAGGTTAACATATTCCGAGCCCAGCTGTCGGCGGCTCATTCGGGGTTAATTTGTTGCTCACCAATGGTTTTTGTCTTCCTGACAGTCAGTCGGTGACAAACGCACTTTGGGGGATTAAAGCTTCAAGATAAAATTATAATTAATAATGAAAAATCGTCCTACTTTTCTGCTCGCTAAACAGAGATTATTACTGGGAGAGCTACTAAAAATGGATTCTTCCCCAAAAATGTGTCAGTGGGACACGGTGGAGAATTTCTTTTAAAAACAACTTTTTTTTTTAACAAATTAATTATAACGTAAAATAATAATATCCGGGACTGAGGTTTGATTTCCTGTATCGCCGCTTACGGCATGTGGTGGTAGAGCAACGTAACAGTAAAGCGAGTAAATGTAGTGAATCTAAGCAGGACCCTGGGGTCTATAGACCATGATGTTACATAGCAAAGATGGCCGCATCACATATAGGTTCTTGGGGTTATATACAGAAGTTTGTAATGTCGTAGGGCAGGCTACTGATCTGATGGCTGGGCACTAAAAGGTCATGGGTTCCTTACTAGAGCCATTAGTTGCCAGGGTTGGGTATAACGAAGAGTGGCCCACTGAGCCCCATTCTTCATGCCTTTTGCTGACGGTTTTTTCCAAGCTCGAAATTGCCCAGGACATAGCTGTATGGGGTGCGGAGGTAGAAATTGGAGATGAGCTCTGGTGTCTAGGAGAAGCCCAAAGGCCCCTTTGCCACATAGTGTAAGAGGACACATAAGGGTCTATAGTAGCATTCCTTCCCCGTCTATAACGTCCGCAAATTTGCAAACATGTGAGTGACCCCTAACTGTTACAGGATTTGTAATGGAACCCAGAAGATTCATGTTATACCCTTACGGATATGAAAGAGAGGAAAGGAGGAAGGAAGGGAGGGAGGAAGAAAGGGAGGGAGGAAGGAAGGAAGGGAGGAAGGAAGGAATGGAGGGAGGAAGGAAGGAAGGAATGGAGGGAGGAAGGAAGGAAGGAAGGGAGGGAGGAAGAAAGGGAGGGAGGGAGGAAGGAAGGAAGGAAGGAAGGAAGGAAGGAAGGGAGGAAGGAAGGAAGGAAGGAAGGAAGGAAGGAAGGGAGGAAGGAAGGAAGGGAGGGAGGAAGGAAGAGGAAGGAAGGAAGGGAGGGAGGGAGGGATGAAGGAAGGGAGGGAAGGAGGGAGGAAGGAAGAGGAAGGAAATATAAAATAAAGGAATACAGTTAAAGGAAGAGTCATGAAAGAAATATAGAAAGGAGGAAGGGGAAGAGAATAAAGCAATGAATGAAGGAAAGGTAGAAAGGAAGAGAAAGAAGGAAGGAAGGAAGGAAAGGTAGGAAGAAAGGGAGGAGAGAAGGAAGGAAGGAAGGAGAGAGGGAAGAAAGGATGGGAGAGACGAGAGAGGGAAGGAAGGAAGAAAGGAAGGAAGGAAGAGAGGAGAGGAGAGAGGGAAGGAAGGAAGAAAGGAAGGAAGAGAGGGAAGGAAGGAAGAGATGAAAGAGGGATGGAAGGAAAAGAGGAGGGAAGGAAGGAAGAAAGGAAGGAAGGAAGAGAGGAGAGGAGAGAGGGAAGGAAGGAAGGAAGGAAGGAAGAGAGGAGAGAGGGAAGGAAGAAAGATATGAGAGAGGGAAGGAAGGAAGAGAGAAGAGAGGGAAGGAAGAGAGGAGAGAGGGAAAGAAGGAAGGAAGGAAGAGATGAGAAGGAAGGAAGGAAGGAAGGAAGGAAGAGATGAGAAGGAAGGAAGGAAGGAAGGAAGGAAGAGAGGAGAGGAGAGAAGGAAGGGAGCAAGGAAGCAGAAGAGATGGAAGAAAGATGTAGGAAAATTAAGCACAGGTAGGAAAGAAGAGAAAGAAGGAAGGCGGGAAGGAAAAAAGTAGTAAGGGAGGGAAGGAAGAAAGGAAGGATGGAGGCATGGAAAGGTAAGAATGAAGAGAAGGAAGGAGCGATGGACGGAAAGGTAGGAAGGAAGAGAAGAAAGGATAGGATATTAGAGTGGTGAAAAAGATAGCAGTGAAGGAAAGAAGGAGGAAATGGTTGAAAAGGGAAGAAAGAAACAAACAGAAAGCAAAGAGAAGATATAAAGAAGGAAGGAAATTTTGGAAACAAGAAATAATCATGGAAGGAAGGGATGGATAAAGGGAAAAATAGTAAGAAGGAAAGGGTAGAGAAGGAAGGAAGAGAAAAAATGAAGGGCAGTAAAGGAAGAAGGAAGGGACATGGAGAAAAAAGAAGGGTGGAGGGAAGGGAAGAAAGATAGAGAAAAGGAAAGGAATGAGTATAGGATGGAAAGAGGAGTGAGAATACATGAAGGGTGAAAGGAATGACAGAAGGAAGGGAGGAAGGAGCCAGAGATGTCCCACTATCATACACTGAAGTAAATATCCGCAGTTTCCTTTGCCGCCTGTGCAATGTCTATCAGTGGTTTTGCCTCCTGCCTGCTGTGTCTTACCCCTTGGGCTGTGATCTTCAGGGGACGATTCAGCAGAAGTACATGAGCAGAGATATGGCGGAGGGCTGCTTTATTTTAGATTAACTTCATCAGTTATCTGCTTCCCCCCATACATCAGGCAGATAATGTGCGGCTCCGGCTGTACAGCAGGAAAGTTCGGCTCTCCATTTGGATATCTGTTATGCTGTTAATGAACTATGTGGTAATTTCTCTGTCCGCCCTGCAGCGAGAGCTCTGTCCCACGCTGCCCGCCATCTTATCACTGGGAGCAGATGCGCAGCTTTTAATGCATTTCGCTCAAGCTGTGATATGGGGAAGGAAATTACAGGGAATCGTTAATGCAGAAATAAACATGGACGACCTTTTATTCTCTGCCAGTGTCTCTCTGTATGGGATCACAACAGAGGACGGGGGAGCTTTCTCCATAGTATCGTACGGTGTTTGGATTTTTTGACAAAAAGGGTTAAAAAGTGCGATCGATTTATCATAATGATGGAGGAACATTTAGCAGAATGTTTATTGGACACAGATCTGACTACTTTTACAGGTTTTGGCTTGGTTGGGTAACAGCATACATCAGCTAGAGAGATGAGTGAACATGCTGGTCCGAGCTTGGTACTCGTTCGAGTATCAGGGTACGAGCATCTCGCGATACTCAAGACAATGGCATCTTCCTCTTCCTGCATGTTTGGCGGCTTTTTCTCAGCCAATCATCATGCAGGAGAGTCTTTGGGAGCTGGTAGCATCAGGTGGGAACCCTACATGTCGATAGCAGCGATTGGCTGGCCAGATCAGATGACCTGGGCATATAAGAATCAGGTACCGCGATGCTCGCGTCAGGCGCAGGCTGGATGAGCTTAGGGAGAGAGCTGCTGTCTGTCAGGGAGAGTGTTAGGCAGAGAATTAGTGTGCGGTTAGGCAGGAGTCCGACACAAAGAACCCAACAGTCCTTCTAAGGGCTTAAAATTTTTAAAACTTTTTTTTTTGCTACTCTTGGCTGCTGGCTTGGACTTGTAGTGCAGCTGTCAGTAGTCAATTTGTCCTGTTGCTGACATTCTCTTGGCTGGCTGGGATCTGTAGTTCAGCTATACCTATCCTCACTGTGCAGTGTCGTGCAACGGGTGTCTTAAAAATAAAACTAGCCCCAGTTACACACATACCACCACATGTGTCTTCCCATCTTGGCCTGGGTCAGCAAAATTGTCTTGAGGTTGACCACCCGGCTGTTGCCCATAATTTGGCGTAATGTTGCGATTAGCCAGCCCCCAAGACATCCATGCATGCCGCCCCTGCTGTTTCCTGTCCATTTCCGTGGTGTTTCCATCATTTTCTGAGGTTTTCAGGTAACCTTCCCTGGGCAGAGCTTTGGTCCCCTGCAAAAATGCTCGAGTTTCCCATTGACTTCAATAGGATTTGTTACTCGGAACGAGCACCTGAACATCGGGAAAAATTTGTCTCGAGTATCGAGCACCCGAGAATTTTAGTACTTGCTCATCTCTAATCAGCTACCATGGCTAGTCTACTCTCTGTACCCTATTGTGTCTATTAGGCTAAAATAACAATGGACTATGGAATATACTAGGCTCTCAAGAAATGGAATATGGATATAGAAAAATGAGCTAGTACAGCACAATGTACAGACATGGTATTAAAATTTCATAAAATGGCATATTAAATAAAATACAGAGCCTACTAAATCTTTTCAGCATTGATATTAAAGGAGAAGTCCAGACATTTATAAAATCCAGCAGGGGCAGGGGGGAATTTGACAACCAGTAGGAACTTACCTCTCCCCGTACTGGCGATACGCCATCTGACCAACCCGGGACCCCCGCCGGACTCTGAAATCTCCTCTGCTGATGGGACGCCACTCCAGTCAATGATTGGCTAAGTGGGCTGTCCATCAGCCGGGTCGGGCATTTTTCTCCCCCGAGTTGTGACAAAATTGGCTTCCGGCGGTGGTCCTGGACCTTCTGGCATGGCAATTCACGGGCATGGGAAGAGGTAAGTAGTTGTTCCCTATCATTTTCCTCCTTGTCAGATTTTTTTAAAAAAACCAAAACCCTCTGGGCTTCTCCTTTAAGGGTGCAAAAGACCAGCAGTGCAGTCGAAATTCCTTACTACGTATCTGTGTATCATACTCATCTATGAAGGGATACTCCAGCAGGGTTTTTTTTGCGGGAGTATCCCATTAAGTTAGGTTAAGCCCCCACAAGACAATCCAGAATGAGCTACAATGAAAATGAAGCAATTTTGTGAATCCTTTTGCAGACCTATATGTCACCATGGTAACAGACTACAAACAAACCTCATGTGTAGTCTGATCTTGTACTACTCCTACAAAAAACATCATAATGGGATAAAACTTTGATTGTAGTCTATGACTATGAAGACACAGATACTCATAGGAGCTGTAAACACAGAACGAGAGGAGATGTTTGTTTTTTTTAAATTAAACCAAGCAGCTGGCACACGATCCCTGTTAACACCTAAGAATGAGGCAGAACATCCCTCAGTAAGCAGTTTTTCTGGCACTGTTGTTGTATTGTTATATTGTGCAGCATAAAGGATAGCCTGCAGGGATACATTCTGCCTATGGGCTGTCAGATCTGCACACAACTGAATGCAAATGGCTGGACTGGATCCGTAGTGACACATGCTGAGCTGGATCCTCCGCGGACGGGTGTTTTCATATATCAGGAAAAGATGAACTCATTTGTCCATTTAGTCCACTGAATGCTATATGTGCAGGATTGATAGATGTACAAATGTAGCAGAGCCGACTGTGTCATTCCATTGTGGCTGCTTTGTTAGTGTACAGTGAAATCAATATGTGTTAAGATTTATTATAGCGTATCGGCAACCGATTTGCCATGGAGACATAGGCACAGATAATGTTCACTAAATATAATATATATACCAATATGACAGTATAAGTCCAATAGAGACCCAATTAATATGACAATAGGAGACATAGGAAAGTACGAGACGAGTTGACTATTCTCATGTCTTCCCTCTGTGTTGATGCTACCACAGGAAAATCTGGTTTGAGAAAGTTATATATAGATTTGTAATTTACTTCTCTTTAAAAATCTCAAGTCTTCCCATACTTATCTGCTGTATGTCCTGCAGCAAGTGGTGTATGCTTTCCAGTCTGACACAGTGCTCTCTGCTGCCACCTCTGTCCATGTCAGGAACTGTCCAGAGCAGCAGCAACTCCCCATAGAAATCTTCTCCTGCATTGGACAGTTCCTGACATAACCTGTCCAAGGCTGTGCAGGCTGAAAAGAAAACACCACTTCCTGCAGGACATACAGCAGCTGATAAGTATGGGAAGATGAGATTTTTTTAATAGAAGTAACTTACAAATCTCTAAACGTTATTTAAAACTTCCCCTTTAAAAAACAAAAATGGCTTGTGCCTCCCGGTTCTTTCCTCCCTTGTTCGGGTTTCTTGCCATGACGAAAGAATAATAAAACTAATATGGAGAAGAGATTGAAATTATTGCAGTAAAAGATTAAAAATACAGCGACAGTAAGACGGGGGAATAAAAAGTGAGAGTTATTACAGCAAAGGAGGCTCATCCATCACCATGTAACAGAGCCGGGAGAGGCACGGCGCTCCGTCTATGACAATTACCAGTCAATTCTCATTTGGGGAGAAGTGTTATTTTAAACTGTTCCCTTCTAGCATTTTGTCACGCGTTATACTTAGAGACGGGAAGAAAGGCGAAAGGAAAAATTGGCATAAATCTGAGCACAGAACCTAAGGGGAGTGGGGAGGGGGGTGTATATACATTACTGGCCAGGTCCAGACCAACTGCAAGGAAACTACAACTCCCAGCAGCCTGCAGAGTGTTAGTTATGAATATGAAAGTTAGATAATTGGTCTCCTGTAGGTATCACAAACTATTAAGGTGGCCGTCCAATAATAAGCTGTAATGTGGGAGCAAGTGTTTGATTCCGCTGCAGCACCCCCGCAGGAAAACTGAAGCATTACACAATTCCCTATTAAAACTAATAAGTTGTCTGTATAATGCTGGTACGTGCTTGGATCCCCCAGAAGGAGATACACATTTTAGGCCGGGTCGATATTGTGTCCTTGTGTTGACATTGGGTCAAAATGAGATGTTGGCTCATTGACAACACATCATGCTTGTGCACATTGGGGAAACCACCCAACTGGCTTCAATGGCCTAAATGTAGTCAATGGGGCTGCCTGCCTGTGTTCCACCGGACGATTATCGTTCAGATTATCGTTAAATCTTTTGAATCTAAACGATAATAGTTCGGTTGAAATGCAGTTAACGATTAACGACCGAACGAGAAATCGTTGATCGCTTTATAAGACCTGAACCTATTTTTATCGTTGCTCGTTCGCAAAAGGTTCGCATTGAATAAGACATCGTTCAGTCGTTCGCAATAGATACGAACGCAATAGCAAATAAATAGCTAAGAAAAAACTATCGCAATTACGATCATAAGTAACGATTATCGTTCCATGGAAATGGGTGAACGTTTTCAAGTCTTTCGCAATAGCGGTCGTTTGAGATCGTTAATCGTTAACGATTATGCAATCGATAATCGTCAGGTGGAATAGGGCCCTAATTCACCACCCAATTGTGATGATGTATACGGTGTAAGTGTAACATCCGTGCCTGTTCAGGCCTCAGGCCTCTACCTGTAAGGTACGGCAGAGGATGCACTGTTGACCAGGATTTTGCACATTTATTATCTTTTGTCTGGTCTAAACATGCTACATTTCACTCTTAGCCATCTGTCTTTCCTGCTTTGTTCTGGGCTGCAGAGGGTTTAGTTAGTTGTGATTGACAGTTCCTTAACCACTTATATTCCTTCATTACCAGTCTGTGACCTGTGTGTCAGAGGGCTGGTCCAATCACACCCTGGACCGGGACTTTAATATCCCATAAGAATACTTCTGGTTTCTGGCGTTTACCAGTATTTCTATTTTGGATCTTCCGACCTCTTACCCTTGTCTTATTTCTCTACTGATTGGCTACTGTATTTGCCCGCTTGGTTTTCCGACATAAGGCCATGTTCACATGGCGAATAACACCAGACGTTCTGTGACCCGGCCAGATCACAGAACGGCTGGTGTCAGAGAAGATCATCCCCGGCCGATACTGCAGTATTGTCCGGATGATCTTCACTACAAATTAATTCGGATGCGGGCGCTTCAGTGTGCGCCCACATGCAAATTCCCCACTGCACACAATGGAGCGTTCGGCCAGAGCCGCACTCTCCATTGTGTTAACTGACGGGTTAACACAATGTCAGCTTTTTGCGGGGCCATTAGCGATTCCCTCTAGCTGCAGCACAGTGTAAGTTCAGTATTAATCACGTTAGTTGTTTAAAATCTGCAACAACGGCAATGATTAATACTGAACGTACGTTGTGTTAACATGGCCCAATTCTGTAAATAAGTCAGAAAGCCAAATTTGTTTGTCTTGTCTCGTCTCACTTTTATCTCACAACGTCAACCAGTTGTCAGCAAGCACCTAGGGTCGGATGGGAGGCCTAGCATTAAGGCTCAGAGTAGTGTAATCCCTACCTATTCACGCTGGTTGTACATCCCTAACAGTGAGTCTATAATTTAGACAATTGGCCTTCTAAAACCTATGGGGACCACACACCATTAGGAGGGTCATCCCATGATAAGCTTATCACATGGGATCCTAAAGCCGGAGCATGTGTTTAATTTCCCTGCAGCACTCCCGCAGGAAACATGAAGAATTACACAATTCCCTTAAAACGAATAAGTTGTCTGTGTAACGCTAGGACGTACATAATATAATTTAATAACCACTCTCTGCTTTAGCTAATATGAGGATCCTCAATAATAGACCTCGTCTATTAACCAACAATTCGTCTACCTTTCATTGCAGCCTATGCCGGCCGTTCTATCATATCAGACTGGGAGAACAACACAGCATGCAGCACTATTCTTCCTGTCAAAACAACCGATACTATGACAGAACCCAACGGGCCCTATTATAAGGGAGTAAGATACACTGCTGGGCACCACTGGTGTCCATTATGCTACAGGACCATCAAAGAATGATGGTAGTATGAACACAGTCCTAGTACGCTGCGCTGTGAGCATGCACAATTGTGTTATCTTACAAGAAATTCTGGTTGGAATAGCCCTTTAAGCCTAAGCCCTCCCTGTGGCCGCCGCTGATAAAACATCACAGTAAATACATGTATCAGCGCTGCATGCTCTGCAGCTTCTGTGTCTGACACATATACCCCCCTGGGTCTCGTACACCTTCCGCAGTGTTTAGACTGTAGAAATGCGGCATCATTTGATATCTCCAGACTGGGGTGAGGGATACATTAGACAAGGTCCCACAATAGCGCGGCTTCTCTTCACCACCTTCCATTTGTCTTGCTAAACGTTACTGTCTCCTTGCACAGTAAAAGGACACTTTGTTTACGAGAGAAGAGCTCGGGGGCCATACATCAACATCACAAGGCTGTCTGTATGATGCATGTTACGCCAAGGTTTACAGCGCGGCACAACAGGTACAGATAAAACATACACTGGATGCACCAATATTTCCCTTGATGTACTATGACTACGAGTTATATCGGATTCTAGAGAACGGAGCTGCAAAGGATCAAACGTACAAACTCCCAAGAGAACTCTAATTGTACATATACAGCGAAACCTCACCAAAAGGCCACCCCATTTCCATTATATACTATAGATAGAGTTCTTTTCATTTAAGAAGACCACCCCCATTCGTAGACCAGCTTTTACCTCACTTTTGGTGGTCGTAAGTGGGCAATGTCACGCCAAAACTGATGGCTGGTGATCTAGGACAGGGGTTGGGGTACCTGTGGCCCTCTAGATGTTGCAAAACTATAAATCCCATCATACCTTAAAGTGTCACTGTCTTTTAATTTTTTTTTTGCAGAAATCAATAGTCCAGGCGATTTTAAGAAACTTTGTAATTGGGTTTTTTAGCTGAAAATGCATTTTTAGCATGAAAAAGCAGTGTGAAGCTCTCCCCCCTGTCTTCATTGTTCTCTGTGGGGAGGGGTGGAGGGAGATGAGGCACCAAAACAGGACAACAAAGAGTTAATTTACAGCTACATCACCGGGCTATCTCCTCTGAAGTCAGCACTGACCTCTGAATACCGGCTTTCACACAGCTACCACTGTGTAATCCTTTGTTCTCTGCTGGCGACTAATCTCCCTCCTCCCCCTCCCCTCTCCATAGGTTACACAGGGCTTGACTGATGTAAAAGAGTCGAGAGAGAGAGGAGGGGGGGGACCTGGGGAAAGTCTGATGGCATTCAAAGATTATGGCATATTTGCCTAATAAACCCAATTACAAAGTTTCTTAAAATCGCCTGGACTATTGATCATTACAACAATAAGAGCGCTGAAGGTTCCCCAACCCTGATCTAGGATATCTGCAACCAGTAAGAAGGGCTGAGGGGGTCCAAACCTTCCAAAATGTATCGGTGTATGATTTTAAGATCCTACAGTCGATTCCTCGACCCCCTTCTCTTGTTGTGTAAATTTTATCAAGTTTCAGAGAAACGGAGACCCTTCCTGGAAAGTGAAGGATACAGGAAGGAAACAGTAATCGATATCACAGATTAATAAGGTTGTCTGGGATTTGGGGGGGAAAAAAAAGAAAATGTTTTTCCTTGAGGAGAGTGTCGTAAAGATGTGTGGAGACTTACAGGTCATTCACGCTACACTAGGAATTCTGGGAAGGATATGCAAAGCAGCTCTCTGGTGCCACCTTTTGGAGGTAGCTTTCCTACCAAGTCAAGGCTTCTAATACTGACTTGAAAGTGAAGGTGGCATCAGAGAGCTGCTTTGCATATCCTTTATCCCATAATTCCCAATGGGACATGAATGGCCTAAAAGCTCTCCTCAAGGAGACACATCATCCCTTTGGTCCAACAATAATAGGCCTCCCTGCAGCTAGCCAGAAACCAGCTCTGTACTGATAAGGGGCAATAACCCTGCAGAGTAAAACACTGACTTGGGGAAAGCTTTTTCAGGCAATTGCTTTGCATGTTCTTCTCCTTAGTTTTATTTTTTTTTCTCCCAGAAAGATCACCACTTTTTCCTGTAAGATGTATGTGGTAATGCAACTCAGCTTCATTCACTTTACTGGGGGTAAACTCCAATACCAGATAAGTGATTGGAGTAGCAACCCACACACTTAGCTGCTACTCCATTGATTCACTATTGGACTGTCGAAGAAATACGAGTTTTGTACCATAGAGAGTACATAGGACTTCAATCACTTGGGGATAGGGTGAACCCCATTTTCATGAATCAGTGGGGTCCCAGCACAACTACTTATCACTGTGGATAGGCGGTAAGTTTAAAGGGAAACTATCGGCAGGTTAGAAGCATCTAACCTGCTGACAGTGGCATAACTACCATGAAGTCAGACCACGCAGCTGCTACGGGGCCCGTGCACTAAGGGGGCCTACAGGTGCTGTGGCGCTCTGAAGTACCTCCAGACGGAAGTTATTAGCTTCCTGCTTTTCTAGTTTCTGGAAGCGCTGCACCTCCAGCCACTAGAGGCCGCTCTCTGTTCATGCTCCCCAGTGCATGAGTGACGTCACCCATGTGCCTCAGATCTGGGAGAAAGAAGAAACGTCGGGGGACTGTGCCGGGCCAGGTGAGTATGTGTATGGTGGGGGCGGGATTCAACGCATGACACCGAGGATGAAGGTAAGAGACTAACCTTCATCCTCAGCATTCCGTGTGCTTTAGGGACATATCGGCAGGTTACATGCTTCTCTGTGAATGGGACTGGGTTGTAATACTAGGCATGGCCTGTGATTGAGAGTGGCGCTGTTTGTGGAGAATAAATTAAAATTTGATCGAATAGTTTGAACCAGTTTTTTCTTGCACAAAAAAAAAGACCATCATCTCCTTTCATCAAGCTCAAGTGCTGGCGCCATCTATAAAAAGAAGTAAAACCTAGTTACTATATATTGCAAGACATCTCTCATTCCTTCAGACGGTTCGTGCCGTTCCCTTTATGCATTGTTATAATACTCCCTGCAGCTTCCTTCCAATTAAATCTCCACATCTTAGGAAGATCTCAGGCCCCGTCCTTGCTTCCAAGTAGAGAATCACAAATCTCCGTCAGGGTCTCCCATGTGCTCTGTCAGCTCTTTAGTCTGTTCCCCCGGACCCCCTGAGATCTCTGTCAGACCATAATAACAATGCCAGGGGGGCTCCGCCTGCTCTTTATGAGAGGATATATTATTTATGGCATTAATAGTGGATGAGAGGCGACTGTCCAGCTGATGTGAGGGTAAATCACCTCCGGGGATCCCGCCGCCTTGATGTTCATTGTATTAACCTCCCTCCTATACAGGTCGCTGTCTTGCCTGCATCTTTCTTCTTACAAATAGTCTGTGTGATGCCAAGGTAGAGATGATCCGTAAAGAGGGGCAGCCACAGGCCAGCCGGAGTTCAGACCGCGGCACTACAAAAGAAGCCACATACAGCATTGTATATTCATCGATGGACTGACAGACCATTTGATGGGCTCTTATGTTGACTAATGTATCTATAGTTAATGTCATCTAAAATTAGTCTTAAAGGGGTAGCTCACAAAAAAAAATTCTTACAAATTAACTGGTGCCAGAAAGTGCCTGAGATTTGTAATTTACTTCTATTAAAAAATCTCAAACCTTCCTGTACTTATCAGCCAGGCCTTGGCTTGGCTACAGCAGGGACGTCTGTTCTGTGTGTCCTCCTCCCACGAGAATCTGGGTAGAACTGAAGCTACAAGCTGCTGTATATCCTGCAGGAAGTGGTGTATTATTTCCAGTCTGACACAGCGCTCTCTGCTGCCACCTCTGTCCATGTCAGGAACTGTCTAGAGCAGTAGCAAATCCCCATATAAAACCTCTCCTGCTCTCCAGGAACACACCACTACCTGCAGGACATACAGCAGCTGATAAGTATTGGAAAACTTGAGATTTTTAGATAGAAGTCATTTACAAATTTGTATAACTTTATTACACCACTTTATTTTAAAACAATGTAGTTTCTTTGAAGTACCCCTTTAAGGTTGTCCCTTCAGAATCCTGCTCTATTAGCCGGTATGGAATGTTCCTGGCCATTCACGCCTTACACAAAGGGCCGCTGTAGTAAAATGTCTGACCAGATGTGTCAGATTAGAGAAGCCAGCTACCAGTTACAAAGGGATTATCTTCAAAGGAGGACCGCAATAAAACATGGCTGTAAAGCTGCGCACCCCCTTCAGAGTACAGAGTATGTGTGCAGTTACAGCTATTCTACAGGTTAGGCCATACATGCAACTGAGAAAATACAGCACACTTATGAGCTGTGACCAAAAAAATTAACTAAGAGAAGGAAAGTTCTAGGTACGGGGAGAGTCATTCAATATTCCGTAACAAAACTTGCAAGGACGAGGAAATCTGAGCGAAACAGCGTGTTCCTCGGTATATGGACCACTGAGCTGAGCTGAGGTAGGCGCAGGACAGACCTATACACTTCATAGCGCAAACCTATTGGAGCGACAATTCATTTATAATTTCAGGAAAAAATATGGGGGAAGATTTATCAAACATGGTGTAAAGTGAGACTGGCCCAGTTGCCCCTAGCAACCAATCAGATTCCACCTTTCATTTTCCAAAGAGTCTGTGAGGAATGGAAAGTGGAATCTGATTGGTTGCTAGGGGCAACAGAGCCAGTTTCACTTTACACCACGTTGGATAAATCTCCCCCCATGATGTCTATGACATACCCTAAAAGAGTCAGAAGATGATAGGGAAACTGGCAACAACAGGATCACCAATCCCTCCTCGTGGTGGACACCATCTAAAAATGTGGCGGGACACAAATGTGATGTGCCCCTATGGAGAAAATTGCTAAACGGGCAAATCCGCTCAACTCTATCCATAGGCTCAAAGCGAGAGATATGGAGAAAGACGTCAGATATGGTAACTGGTGACAGGTGTGTGTGAGAGACAACGAAGAGTATTGGACATGACATGGTTCTCGGATGAGGCCTGTTTCCTTTGTCAGATTACACCTGTATAGCGGCCACTGAAAACCCTCCATGGTTGTTTTAGGCCCCATTTTCTTTGACATCACATGTATGAACCTGGATATTTTTGACCTGTTTATGAACCAGGTAGATGATGATGAGTAGTGTTAAGCAGATATGTCAAAATGTTTGGGTTCAGCCACGTTACCTGAATGCTTGGCATGTGACTCTCCGTGGCTAGAGCAGTTAGATGCCACCCTAGAGAGTCCTGGAGAACATGGATACAGCCACAGGCCATTTTCACACTTAAATTATGTATTAATCACGGCTGTTATTGCTGATGTGCAACAACGGCCAAGATTAATACACAACATACGTGCACTGCAGTCTGAGGGAATCCTGGTCAGAGTGTATACACTCCAGCCGGGAGGGCTAGCGGTCGTACAAAAAACTGGCATGTCGACCGCTCGTTAACGATATTCGTTCTGTGGAATAGCTGTAAACCAGCGAACGACAACAGCGAAATCGTCGTTGAGTCGTTCACTATTTTTTTTCAACATGTCGAAAAAAAATCGTTGGTCTTTCAACAATAATTCGCTAATGTTTTCGTTGAATAAAAAATCTTTCAGTCGTTCTTGAAAAGTACCTACATTCCCCCACGTTTTAAATGACCATGTAACGATGTAACGACCGCAAAATAATCGTTACTAGTGATGAGCGAATACTGTTCGATCGAATAGATATTCTACGAATAGATATTCGTACGAATATCCCGCGAATATTCGATAAATATTCTATATGCGTTCAAATCCCCCAGCTTCCGGTTTCACCCTCCAAATGGTCAAATAGATGTTTTTCACTAATCGAATACTTGCTCCCATAGACTTTAATGGGATCGAATATTTGATCGAATATTCGCGGGATAGTCGTACGAATATCGAATATTCGAATATCTCACTATTCGCTCATCACTAATCGTTACACTACAGATATCGTTCACGTTCCCACACGTATTATGTGTTATCGTTCGCTTATAAAAATCGTTAAGTGCTCGTTAACGAGCGGTCGTTGGAGCGAGTCTATGAACGATAATCGTTCCGTGAAATAGGGCTATAAAAGGAGAATCTGGCAGATTATAAATCCGACAGCCGGCGGGGGGGGAGGGGGGGGGAAAGATTACAAGTACTAATTTACTTCTCCCCGTGCCCATGGTGAGTGGCGGGACTCTGGGATATCCAGCACTGACACGTCACACGGAGCACCATATCTAAATAAGTCTGGCCAAAAACGGAGATCACTTCCAGCATCGCATATAATGTAAGATTACACATACGTCAAGGTATGTAGTAGATGGATATTTGGGGCCTCCTCCGAGTGAATTTACTGTCTGTAACAAATTATTATTATTTTTTATGTATATATTTAGCTTTTGTGTAGAAGAACAGTGATGAGAGATCAGAGAATGGTGGTGATGGTGGTGGGGGAGGGGATGATGTGACCCCTTCGAATAGGGACGGATCCAGCTCACCGCCCGTCTTCATCTCCAGTCTAATGCACAAACTACAGGATGAGGGGAAATTGTGGTTTTAATTAATTGTAATTTAGCGTTTAATGAAAGGAACCGAATAGTAATAGAAAAAATAACTAATTCACTTTGCAGGAAAACGTTTTATCTAAATGGCAAAGCGAAGAGACGTAAGACGGGACTTGATTTCTTTTCATTTCCTGCGTGACCGTGCGGGGAAACATATTATTTATTCACTCACACGAGTGTCAGCTCCTTAACTTCTTCATTAGCTGCTTATAGCTTGTAAAGGATGAGGAAAAACCTGGCTGCTTTATTCCTGAAACGGCAACGCACCTGTTCATGGCTGATGTCTAGAATGGTGGCTCTACTCTATTGAAGTGATTGGTGTTGAGCTGCAATACCACATACAACCTGTGACCAAAGTGGTGCTGTTTTCTAAAGATAACAGCCATATTTTTCTAATTCTTTACAGTTCCTTTAAGGAAAAATTCTGCGTCTGTCACTTGTGTATGAGTTCCTTTTTTCAAGGGAGCACCCATAACCCAGACACCATTGTGAGTTCAGGCTCTAGACCCAAACCTTGGCAGTAGAGGACTGTCCAGTCTTGTGGTGCGCTGATGTCCCAGAACTGCTCAGACTAATTTTTTAGGATATGTGCCTGAGAAAATATTGTATCTTCTTGAGGAGAGGGCTGAGTTGGCAGAGACAGTTTTATAGGAAGCACAGTGCACCCTGGGACAAAGTTATGCAAATTGGCACTCCACCAAAAGCAGTAAACTGGGCTCCATACTGCCATCTATTGGAGGTAACTAACCTGTATGTTAATGCTTGACCCCTGAAAGAAGCACATTACCCCATCAGTCCCACAAGAAAGGCTTCTTACCGAGCCAACCAGCAATCTCTTCTGTACTGACCAGGGGCAAGAACCCCCAAACAGCTGTCTACAGATGGCGGACTCTTCCTTTTGGAGAAGATTGGGATGTGTCTCTAGGTTTCTTGTAGTGGTTTAAGAAGTTGAGTTGAACAAACTTGCCACATTATGTATCAAGTCCCATCTCAAGATCAAGAAGTGACAGGACACCGGGGAACCGAAGCAGTGGCATGTGGGCGGCAGCGATGGAGCCGGAGAGGTAAGTGGATGTTATAGCTTTCACCCACCCCAAGCATTGCCAAAAAGAGTCCTTTTAAGCAGTGACATAGCTACTTTCAATAGGTGGCACTAGAGAATAAGTTTTCTTCTTTCTTAAAGGAGAATTCCGGGCAGGGGGCTTTTTTGGACTGGACTGTGCATACTGCCACTCTAGTCCCCGGACGCCTCCTGGTTTGGGAGAGGACCTGGGACGTGACATGTCAGGCCCGCTCAGCCAGTCATTGGTGGTATTGGGGTCCTACCTCGGCCACTGACTAGCTTGTCATGTCCCAGGTCTTCTCTCTAACCAGGAAGTGGCCGGAGACCGGAGCGGCAGTATGCGGCCACCATCGCTGGAGCATGAAGCATGTAAGGCCAGCCTCCCATGCATGTATCCTATGATCCCTGCTATCATGTACTTTACAGGAGACGATCTCTGCAGAGAAGCTTTATCCTACTTGAATAACTCTTCTCCTACGTACGTCCACATCCAGTCAGACACCAATTTGATACATCTGCAGAATAGCTACTTATTTCTTAATTTTTAATGCATGAGTCATTTGATCTAGCTAATCCTCTTGATACACGGGCTAGATCCCACTGTGTGTTCTGTAGGAGTCTGTGCAAACAAAGCCTAATTTCTTCTCCTCGCCTGGTCTAATGAGGGAGCACTTCACTGGAAGAAACCAGAGTATACAGAAATAATCGCCATTAGAATATACACTTAACGCCTGACTGTTACTATGAGGACACGAGACACCAACGCTTATGGGTTACGGAAAATCACTGGAAAAGCAACCGGAGTAATGGACAAGGTTGAAGGGGGCAAATACTTTCATTAAATGCTTCTACCTAGGGAATAATTGGGAATGAGAACTACATTTACATTATTCCCACTGCTGCCTGATCATGGGGGCAGGAGGGCAGATGGAGTTATGAGGTGGGCTGCGGAGCTTAGAGTGGCACCAAGGCCAGAAGCCTAATAGATCTTTTATGACTGCAGATTATACAGAGTCTCCAGAGTAAGACATAAGATAGGCAAGGTTTTCTTTCTAATACCCTAATGACCCTCAGTCTCCGCTGGTGGTAAACTAGAGATATAAAAAAAAAATGCCTAGGATAACAAGCTGAATGGTGGGGGTCAAACTGGCGAATCTCCGTTCAATCATGAGAATGAAGGACAAGTGTCTATCTGAATGAATGGAGCCCACCACTCATGCCCACCCACCGTTCCATTCCATAGAGGAGACGATAAGACCATATTAGATCTCGATTGTCTTTTACTGGCCGTACATGTTAGTACTCATTTGGCCGACATCTATCTCATACAAGCATGCGCCATGTAACAGGGTGGGACCAGACAGTGTTAATGCAAAGCACCAGAGGGACGAAGGCGAAGTCAACAGGAGAATCTGAACCTAACCAGGAATGAGACAGAGGAGTATTCAAACGCAGGCGGTGGTTCAGGGAAGGCAGTTAAGAATAAGGATATGTTCACATGCAGCAGAATTTTGCATGGAGAGTGGCGGGAGCAGAGGCGCTCCATGGAGACATTGTGTGACAATGAGGCAGGCGGGATCTCTCCGCCATTCCGACGCTTTTGCTGTGTAAACATACCTTAAAAGGTCAAAGGTCTGAGACGGTAACAGGAGAGGCAAATAGGTGTTGGAGAATCAGGATGGGTGGAGGAAGACTAATGAAGGTGTGGACTATTTGGATAGTTTGGTAAGGGACCACATGGCTTGAGGAGGACAACAGCCCCTCATTTACATGCAGCAATTGTATCAACCATGCGTAACCATTAGAGATGAGTGCGACTCTGGCATATCGCTCAGCATTTGAATACCGGTGGCTGAAGAAGTTGGATGCAGCCCTAAGGAGTCTAGGAAAACACGGATACAGTCTATGGACTATGGTTGTCTCCATGTTTTTCCAGGACTTCCTAGGGCTGCATACAACTTCTTCAGCCACCAGTATTCAAATTCGGATGAACCTGAGCGTGATCGAGATTCCCTCATCTCTAAGGCTACAAACCCACTTGGCGGGTCTGCAGCGAGTCTCCTTGCTGCGTTTTTGCAGCAAGACTCGCTGCAGATCCCAGCCCTATACCTTCATTAGCGATTTTGTCTGCAGCCCTCCCCTAGCCGCCGGACATTATACATTACCGGGTCCCCGTTCCTGCTTACTTCGGGGCTCCCGGTGTCTTCACGGCCCGCCCGGCCAATCAGTGCGCTGCGGCAGGGCAGCGCACTGATTGGCCGGGCAGAATGTGCCGGGAGCCGCCGAAGCAAGCAGGAGCGGGGACCTGGTAATGTATATTCTGCAGCCCCGGGCCGCCCGATCGTCCTCCGCACCCCCCGGCCGCACGATCGCCCCCCCGCACCCCACGGCCGCACGATCGCCCACTGCAACCCCGGCCGCACGATCGCCCCCTGCACCGATCGTGCGGCCGGGGGCGATCGTGCGGCCGGGGGTGCGATCCTGCGGCCGGGGGGCGATCATGCGGCCGGGGGGTGCGGGGGGCGATCATGCGGCCGGGGGCGATCGGGGCTGCAGGGGGGCGGGCAGGATATACATTACCAGGTCCCCGCTCCTGCTTGCTTCGGCGGCTCCCGGCACGTTCTGCCCGGCCAATCAGTGCACTGCCCTGCCACAGCGCACTGATAAGCCGGGCGGGCCGTGAAGACACCGGGAGCCCCGAAGCAAGCAGGAACGGGGACCCGGTAATGTATAATGTCCGGCGGCTAGGGGGTTAATGGGGAGGGCTGCAGACAAAATCGCAGCAGGGATGTACATCCCTGCTGCGAGTTTCTCTGCTAATGAAAGCATAGGGCTGGGATCTGCAGCGAGTCTCGCTGCAAAAACGCAGCAAGGAGACTCGCTGCAGATCCGGCAAGTGGGTTTGTACCCTAAATGAAAAATGAATGGAGAGCAACCAAAACAAATGGAATCTCACTCCAGCATGCTCGAGTCACACTCATCCCTAATAACCATATATCCTTTTAGAACATCACAGATAGTGACTCCTTTTCACGACACCCTCTATTATCTATGGTGGACAACACCATATATTACACGTATAAACAGCCGATCTTCTGGGTTTCGAGCTGCTGGACCTCAATGATCAGCTGATCTCTGAATCCTCGTCTTATCCCAATTCTTGCACCATGACTAAGGTGTAGGTAAAGAGTCCAAGAAATATTTTTAGCCACTAAAAACCCAACCAACCTCAGTCTGCCATGGCTGTTATCTGCTTCACGTCAAGGTTGACGAAGACCTCAACTGGGGTATTCATGTTTGTATGATGAAGCAGGGATGACAACCCTTACTGGACACTAAACACGAGAGCGTAATAGACAGCCGTATTATGATTGTACATGCGGTAATTGTCCTCTAAGAAAGGATCTATGTTTTTTCCTCCTGAGTGGACGTGTTTTCTCATTTCGCTTATAATCCCCTCATTAAACAGAACAAGTTTTAGCTACAATTAGGGCCAATAGGGAAAATAAAGAAGAGAAAAAACATGAAAAAATAAAAGGTAAAAAACTACTTTTTTTTAGCTTCTAGATAAAGTTTAAGTCCACTTTATTTTCTAAAGTAAGAAGCTCGTGAGCCGCGCAGTCACTTAAGGTAATATTACAGTGTGTGAAGTGCTCCCAGGTATCCTATTCACGTCTTCTAGTGGAGGTAACAAATGCCTGTGTGTAGTATATACTTCCCAGCGCTCTGCAGCACAATCCCACATGCCAGACTGGATTGATGTAAAAAACTGAAGCTGAACTTATGCATTCTGAAAACGATGTTGGCCTCCAGGAAGAAGAATAAGGCTTCTTACTATGGTGCATACAGCCTATAACCCCCCCCCCCATCTCTCCACATACACCCATATAGCCTATAACCCCCCCATCTCTCCACATACACCCATATAGCCTATAACCCCCCCCCCCATCAATCCACATACACCCATATAGCCTATAACCCCCCCCCCATCTCTCCACATACACCCATATAGCCTATAACCCCCCCATCTCTCCACATACACCCATATAGCCTATAACCCCCCCATCCCTCCACATACACCCATATAGCCTATAACCCCCATCTCTCCATATACACCCATATAGCCTATAACCCCCATCTCTCCACATACACCCATACAGCCTATAACCCCCCATCTCTCCACATACACCCATACAGCCTATAACCCCCCATCTCTCCACATACACCCATATAGCCTATAACCCCCCCCTCTCCACATACACCCATACCGCCTATAACCCCCCATCTCTCCACATACACCCATATAGCTTATAACCCCCCATCTCTCCACATACACCCATATAGCTTATAACCCCCCATCTCTCCACATACACCCATATAGCCTATAACCCCCCCTCTCCACATACACCCATACAGCCTATAACCCCCCATCTCTCCACATACACCCGAACAGCCTATAGCCCCCTCATCCCTCCACATACACCCATATAGCCTATAACCCCCCATCTCTCCACATACACCCATATAGCCTATAACCACTCATCCCTCCACATACACCCATACAGCCTATAACCCCCCATCTCTCCACATACACCCATACAGCCTATAACCCCCCATCTCTCCACATACACCCATATAGCCTATAACCCCCCCCCTCCACATACACCCATACAGCCTATAACCCCCCATCTCTCCACATACACCCATATAGCCTATAACCCCCCATCTCTCCACATACACCCGTACAGCCTATAACCCCCCATCTCTCCACATACACCCGTACAGCCTATAACCCCCCATCTCTCCACATACACCCATATAGCCTATAACCCCCCATCTCTCCACATACACCCATATAGCCTATAACCCCCCCTCTCCACATACACCCATACAGCCTATAACCCCCCATCTCTCCACATACACCCGAACAGCCTATAGCCCCCTCATCCCTCCACATAAACCCATATAGCCTATAACCCCCCATCTCTCCACATACACCCATATAGCCTATAACCCCCATCTCTCCACATACACCCATACAGCCTATAACCCCCCATCTCTCCACATACACCCATACAGCCTATAACCCCCCATCTCTCCACATACACCCATACAGCCTATAACCCCCCATCTCTCCACATACACCCATATAGCCTATAACCCCCCATCTCTCCACATACACCCGTACAGCCTATAACCCCCCATCTCTCCACATACACCCATACAGCCTATAACCCCCCATCTCTCCACATACACCCATATAGCCTATAACCCCCATCTCTCCACATACACCCATATAGCCTATAACCCCCCCTCTCCACATACACCCATATAGCCTATAACCACTCATCCCTCCACATACACCCATACAGCCTATAACCCCCCATCTCTCCACATACACCCATATAGCCTATAACCCCCCCTCTCCACATACACCCATACAGCCTATAACCCCCCATCTCTCCACATACACCCATACAGCCTATAACCCCCCCATCTCTCCACATACACCCATACAGCCTATAACCCCCCCATCTCTCCACATACACCCATACAGCCTATAACCCCCCATCTCTCCACATACACCCATATAGCCTATAACCCCCCATCTCTCCACATACACCCATATAGCCTATAACCCCCCATCTCTCCACATACACCCATACAGCCTATAACCCCCCATCTCTCCACATACACCCATATAGCCTATAACCCCCCCTCTCCACATACACCCATACAGCCTATAACCCCCCATCTCTCCACATACACCCATACAGCCTATAACCCCCCATCTCTCCACATACACCCATATAGCCTATAACCCCCCATCTCTCCACATACACCCATATAGCCTATAACCCCCCATCTCTCCACATACACCCATATAGCCTATAACCCCCCCATCTCTCCACATACACCCATACAGCCTATAACCCCCATCTCTTCACATACACCCATATAGCCTATAATCCCCCATCTCTCCACATACACCCGTACAACCTATAGCCCCCTCATCTCTCCACATACACCCATACAGCCTATAACCCCCCATCTCTCCACATACACCCATACAGCCTATAACCCCCATCTCTCCACATACACCCATATAGCCTATAATCCCCCATCTCTCCACATACACCCGTACAACCTATAGCCCCCTCATCTCTCCACATACACCCATACAGCCTATATACCCCCATCTCTCCACATACACCCATATAGCCTATAACCCCCCATCTCTCCACATACACCCATACAGCCTATAACCCCCCATCTCTCCACATACACCCATATAGCTTATAATCCCCCATCTCTCCACATACACCCATATAGCCTATAACCACTCATCCCTCCACATACACCCATACAGCCTATAACCCCCCATCTCTCCACATACACCCATACAGCCTATAACCCCCCCATCTCTCCACATACACCCATATAGCCTATAACCCCCATCTCTCCACATACACCCATATAGCCTATAACCCCCCATCTCTCCACATACACCCATATAGCCTATAATCCCCCATCTCTCCACATACACCCATATAGCCTATAACCACTCATCCCTCCACATACACCCATACAGCCTATAACCCCCCATCTCTCCACATACACCCATACAGCCTATAACCCCCCCATCTCTCCACATACACCCATACAGCCTATAACCCCCCATCCTCCCACATACACCCATATAGCCTATAACCCCCCCATCTCTCCACATACACCCAGTACAGCCTATAACCCCCCATCTCTCCACATACACCCATATAGCCTATAACCCCCCATCTCTCCACATACACCCATACAGCCTATAACCCCCATCTCTCCACATACACCCATACAGCCTATAACCCCCCATCTCTCCACATACACCCATACACCCATACAGCCTATAACCCCCCCATCTCTCCACATACCCCCATACAGCCTATAACCCCCCCATCTCTCCACATACACCCATACAGCCTATAACCCCCCATATCTCCACATACACCCATACAGCCTATAACCCCCCCATCTCTCCACATACACCCATACAGCCTATAACCCCCCATCTCTCCACATACACCCATATAGCCTATAACCCCCATCTCTCCACATACAGCCTATACAGCCTATAACCCCCCATCTCTCCACATACACCCCATATAGCCTATAACCCCCATCTCTCCACATACACCCATACAGCCTATAACCCCCCATCTCTCCACATACACCCATACAGCCTATAACCCCCCAATCTCTCCACATACCCACCATATAGCTTATAACCCCCCATCTCTCCACATACACCCATATAGCCTATAACCCCCCATCTCTCCACCATACACCCATATAGCTATAACCCCCCCATCTCTCCACATACACGCATACAGCCTATAACCCCATCCTCTCCACATACACCCATATAGCCTATAATCCCCCATCTCTCCAATACACCCGTACAAACCTATAGACCCCTCATCTCTCCACATACACCCATACAGCCTATAACCCCCCCCCCCCCATCTCTCCACATACACCCATATAGCCTATAACCCCCCCATCTCTCCACATACACCCATACAGCCTATAACCCCCCATCTCTCCACATACACCCATATAGCTTATAATCCCCCATCTCTCCACATACACCCATATAGCCTATAACCACTCATCCCTCCACATACACCCATACACACCTATACCCCCCATCTCTCCACATACACCCATACAGCCTATAACCCCACCATCTCTCCACATACACCCATATAGCCTATAACCCCCCATCTCTCCACATACACCCATATAGCCTATAACCCCCCATGTCTCCACATACACCCATATAGCCTATAATCCCCCATCTCTCCACATACACCCATACAGCCTATAGCCCCCCCATCTCTCCACATACACCCATATAGCCTATAACCCCCCATCTCTCCATATACACCCATATAGCCTATAACCACTCATCCCTCCACATACACCCATAACAGCCCTATAACCCCCCCATCTCTCCCACATACACCCATACAGCCTATAAACCCCCCATCCTCCACATACACCCGTACAGCCTATAACCCCCCCATCTCTCCACATACACCATACAGCCCTTATAACCCCCCATCTCTCTCCACATACACCATACAGCCTATAACCCCCATCTCTCTCCACATACACCACATACAGCCTATAACCCCCCATCTCTCCACATACACCCTACAGCCTATAACCCCCCCCCATCTCTCCACACTACACCATACAGCCTATAATCCCCCCATCTCTCCACATACACCCAGTATAGCCTCATAGCCCCCTCATACTCTACACTACACCCAGTACTAGCCTATAACCCCCCTCATCTCTCCCACATACACCCCATACTAGCCTATATACCCCCCCTCATCTCTACACACATACACACCAGACAGCCTATAACCCCAATCTCGCCACATACACCCATATAGCCTATAATATCCCCCCATGCTTCTACCACATACACCCGTACAACTATAGGCACCCCCCCTCTCCTCATCTCTCCACATACACCCATACAGGCCTATATAACCCCCATCTCATCTACTCCACATAACACCCATATAGCCTATAACCCCCCAATCTCTCCCCAGCATACACCCAATACAGCCTATAACCCCCCAGCTCTCCATCATACACCCATCATATAGCCTTATAATCCCCCCATCTCTCCACATACATCCCAGTATTAACCTATAGCCCCCGTCATCTCCTCCACATACACCCATACATGCCTATAACCCCCCTCATCCCTGCTTCCCATACACTCCATATCGCCTATAACCCCCCCATCTCTCCACATACACCCATACTAGCCTATAACCCCCCACCTCTCCACATACACCCATACTAGCCTATAACCCCCCATCTCTCCACATACACCCATATAGCCTATAACCCCCCATCTCTCCACATACACCCATATAGCCTATAACCCCCCATCTCTCCACATACACCCATATAGCCTATAACCCCCCATCTCTCCACATACACCCATACAGCCTATAACCCCCCAATCTCTCCACATACACCCATATAGCCTATAATCCCCCATCTCTCCACATACACCCATATAGCCTATAACCCCCCATCTCTCCACATACACCCATACAGCCTATAACCCCCCATCTCTCCACATACCCCCATACAGCCTATAACCCCCCATCTCTCCACATACACCCATACAGCCTATACCCCCATCTCTCCACATACACCCATATAGCCTATAACCCCCCATCTCTCCACATACACACCCTACAGCCTATAAACCCCCCCCATCTCTCCACATACACCCATACAGCCTATAACCCCCCCATCTCTCCACATACACCCATACAGCCTATAACCCCCCCCCCATATCTCCACATACCCCCATACATCCTATTAACCCCCCCATCTCTCCACATACACCCATACAGCCTATAACCCCCCATCTCTCCACATCACCCATACAGCCTATAACCCCCCATCTCTCCACATACACCCATATAGCCTATAACCCCCCATCTCTCCACATACACCCATATAGCCTATAACCCCCCCTCTCCACATACACCCATACAGCCTATAACCCCCCATCTCTCCACATACACCCGAACAGCCTATACGCCCCCTCTCCCTCCACATACACCCATATAGCCTATAACCCCCCATCTCTCCACATACACCCATACAGCCTATAACCCCCATCTCTCCACATACACCCATATAGCCTATAACCCCCCATCTCTCCACATACACCCATACAGCCTATAACCACTCATCCCTCCACATACACCCATACAGCCTATAACCCCCCATCTCTCCACATACACCCATACAGCCTATAACCCTCCCCCATCTCTCCACATACACCCATATAGCCTATAACCCCCCATCTCTTCACATACACCCATACAGCCTATAACCCCCCCCCCCATCTCTCCACATACACCCATATAGCCTATAACCCCCCCCATCTCTCCACATACACCCATATAGCCTATAACCCCCCCCCATCTCTCCACATACACCCATATAGCCTATAACCCCCCCATCTCTCACATACACCCATATAGCCTATAACCCCCCCCATCTCTCCACATACACCCATATAGCCTATAACCCCCCCATCTCTCCACATACACCCATACAGCCTATAACCCCCCCATCCTCCACATACACCCATACAGCCTATAACCCCCCATCTTCCACATACACCCATACAGCCTATAACCCCCCATCTCTCCACATACACCCATATAGCCTATAACCCCCCCTCTCCACATACACCCATACAGCCTATAACCCCCCCCATCTCTCCACATAAACCCATACAGCCTATAACCACCCCATCTCTCCACATACACCCATACAGCCTATAACCCCCCCATCTCTCCACATACACCCATACAGCCTATAACCCCCCCATCTCTCCACATACACCCATACAGCCTATAACCCCCCATCTCTCCACAATACACCATACAGCCCTATAACCCCCCATCTCTCCAAATACACCCATATAGCCTATAACCCCCCATCTCTCCACATACACCCATATAGCCTATAACCCCCCATCTCTCCACATACACCCATATAGCCTATACCCCCCATCTCTCCACATACACCCATACAGCCTATAACCCCCCATCTCTCCACATACACCCATACAGCCTATAACCCTCCCCCCATCTCTCCACATACACCCATATAGCCTATAACCCCCCATCTCTCCACATACACCCATACAGCCTATAACCCCCCATCTCTCCACATACACCCGAACAGCCTATAGCCCCCCCATCTCTCCACATACACCCATATAGCCTATAACCACTCATCCCTCCACATACACCCATATAGCCTATAACCCCCCATCTCTCCACATACACCCATATAGCCTATAACCCCCCATCTCTCCACATACACCCATATAGCCTATAATCCCCCATCTCTCCACATACACCCATATAGCCTATAACCCCCCATCTCTCCACATACACCCATATAGCCTATAACCCCCCCATCTCTCCACATACACCCATACAGCCTATAACCCCCCATCTCTCCACATACACCCATACACCCATACAGCCTATAACCCCCCCCCATCTCTCCACATACACCCATACAGCCTATAACCCCCCCATCTCTCCACATACACCCATACAGCCTATAACCCCCCATATCTCCACATACACCCATACAGCCTATAACCCCCCATCTCTCCACATACACCCATATAGCCTATAACCCCCCATCTCTCCACATACACCCATATAGCCTATAACCCCCCATCTCTCCACATACACCCATTACAGCCTATAACCCCCCCATCTCTCCACATACACCCATACACCTTAAACCCCCCAGCTCTCCACATACACCCATACAGGCCTATAACCCCCCATCTCTCCACATACACCCATACAGCCCTATAAACCCCCCATCTCTCCACATACACCCCATACAGCCTATAACCCCCCCATCTCTCACATAACTAACCCAATATAGCCTATAACCCCCCATCTCTCCACCATACACCCATATAGCCTATAAGCCCCCTCCTCTCTCCACATACACCCATACTAGCCTTATAACCCCCCATCTCTCACATCACCCATATAAGCCTATAACCCCCCCACTCATCTCCACATACACCCATACAGCCTATAACCCCCATCTCTCCACATACACCCATATAGCCTATAACCCCCATCTCTCCACATACACCCGTACAACCTATAGCCCCCTCATCTCTCCACATACAACCATACAGCCTATAACCCACCATCTCTCCACATACACCCATATCAGCCTATACACCCCCATCTCTCCACATACACCATACAGCCTATAACCCCCCATCTCTCCACATACACCCATATAGCCTATAATCCCCCATCTCTCCACATACACCCATATAGCCTATAACACCTCATCCCTCCACATACACCCATACAGCCTATAACCCCCCATCTCTCCACATACAACCCATACAGCCTATAACCCCCCATCTCTCCACATACACCCATATAGCCTATAACCCCCATCTCTCCACATACACCCATATAGCCTATAACCCCCCATGTCTCCACATACACCCATATAGCCTATAATCCCCCATCTCTCCACATACACCCATACAGCCTATAACCCCCCATCTCTCCACATACACCCATATAGCCTATAACCCCCATCTCTCCATATACACCCATATAGCCTATAACCACTCATCCCTCCACATACACCCATACAGCCTATAACCCCCCATCTCTCCACATACACCCATACAGCCTATAACCCCCCATCTCTCCACATACACCCGTACAGCCTATAACCCCCCCATCTCTCCACATACACCCATACAGCCTATAACCCCCCATCTCTCACATACACCCATACAGCCTATAACCCCCCATCTCTCCACATACACCCATACAGCCTATAACCCCCCCATCTCTCCACATACACCCATACAGCCTATAACCCCCCCCCATCTCTCCACATACACCCATACAGCCTATAACCCCCCATCTCTCCACATACACCCATACAGCCTATAGCCCCCTCATCTCTCCACATACACCCATATAGCCTATAACCCCCCCATCTCTCCACATACACCCATATAGCCTATAACCCCCCATCTCTCCACATACACCCATACAGCCTATAACCCCCCCCATCTCTCCACATACACCCATATAGCCTATAACCCCCCCATCTCTCCACATACACCCATATAGCCTATAATCCCCCATCTCTCCACATACACCCGTACAACCTATAGCCCCCTCATCTCTCCACATACACCCATACAGCCTATAACCCCCCATCTCTCCACATACACCCATATAGCCTATAACCCCCATCTCTCCACATACACCCATACAGCCTATAACCCCCATCTCTCCACATACACCCATATAGCCTATAATCCCCCATCTCTCCACATACACCCGTACAACCTATAGCCCCCTCATCTCTCCACATACACCCATACAGCCTATAACCACTCATCCCTCCACATACACCCATATAGCCTATAACCCCCCCATCTCTCCACATACACCCATACAGCCTATAACCCCCCATCTCTCCACATACACCCATACAGCCTATAACCCCCCATCTCTCCACATACACCCATATAGCCTATAACCCCCCATCTCTCCACATACACCCATATAGCCTATAACCCCCATCTCTCCACATACACCCATATAGCCTATAACCCCCATCTCTCCACATACACCCATATAGCCTATAACCCCCCCATCTCTCCACATACACCCATATAGCCTATAATCCCCCATCTCTCCACATACACCCATATAGCCTATAACCCCCCATCCCTCCACATACACCCATACAGCCTATAACCCCCCATCTCTCCACATACACCCATACAGCCTATAACCCCCCATCTCTCCACATACACCCATACAGCCTATAACCCCCCATCTCTCCACATACACCCATATAGCCTATAACCCCCCATCTCTCCACATACACCCGTACAGCCTATAACCCCCCCATCTCTCCACATACACCCATACAGCCTATAACCCCCCATCTCTCCACATACACCCATACAGCCTATAACCCCCCCCCATCTCTCCACATACACCCATACAGCCTATAAACCCCCCCATCTCTCCACATACACCCATACAGCCTATAACCCCCCCATATCTCCACATACACCCATACAGCCTATAACCCCCCATCTCTCCACATACACCCATATAGCCTATAACCCCCCCCATCTCTCCACATACACCCATATAGCCTATAACCCCCCATCTCTCCACATACACCCATACAGCCTATAACCCCCCATCTCTCCACATACACCCGAACAGCCTATAGCCCCCTCATCCCTCCACATACACCCATATAGCCTATAACCCCCCATCTCTCCACATACACCCATACAGCCTATAACCCCCATCTCTCCACATACACCCATACAGCCTATAACCCCCCATCTCTCCACATACACCCATACAGCCTATAACCACTCATCCCTCCACATACACCCATACAGCCTATAACCCCCCATCTCTCCACATACACCCATACAGCCTATAACCCTCCCCCATCTCTCCACATACACCCATATAGCCTATAACCCCCATCTCTTCACATACACCCATACAGCCTATACCCCCCCCCATCTCTCCACATACACCCATATAGCCTATAACCCCCCCATCTCTCCACATACACCCATATAGCCTATAACCCCCCCCCATCTCTCCACATACACCCATATAGCCTATAACCCCCCCATCTCTCCACATACACCCATATAGCCTATAACCCCCCCCCATCTCTCCACATACACCCATATAGCCTATAACCCCCCATCTCTCCACATACACCCATACAGCCTATAACCCCCCCATCCCTCCACATACACCCATACAGCCTATAACCCCCCATCTCTCCACATACACCCATACAGCCTATAACCCCCCATCTCTCCACATACACCCATATAGCCTATAACCCCCCCTCTCCACATACACCCATACAGCCTATAACCCCCCCCATCTCTCCACATACACCCATACAGCCTATAACCCCCCATCTCTCCACATACACCCATACAGCCTATAACCCCCCCATCTCTCCACATACACCCATACAGCCTATAACCCCCCATCTCTCCACATACACCCATACAGCCTATAACCCCCCATCTCTCCACATACACCCATACAGCCTATAACCCCCCATCTCTCCACATACACCCATATAGCCTATAACCCCCCCTCTCCACATACACCCATACAGCCTATAACCCCCCATCTCTCCACATACACCCGAACAGCCTATAGCCCCCCCATCTCTCCACATACACCCATATAGCCTATAACCACTCATCCCTCCACATACACCCATATAGCCTATAACCCCCCATCTCTCCACATACACCCATATAGCCTATAACCCCCCATCTCTCCACATACACCCATATAGCCTATAATCCCCCATCTCTCCACATACACCCATATAGCCTATAACCCCCCATCTCTCCACATACACCCATATAGCCTATAACCCCCCATCTCTCCACATACACCCATACAGCCTATAACCCCCATCTCTCCACATACACCCATATAGCCTATAATCCCCCATCTCTCCACATACACCCGTACAACCTATAGCCCCCTCATCTCTCCACATACACCCATACAGCTTATAACCCCCCATCTCTCCACATACACCCATATAGCCTATAACCCCCCATCTCTCCACATACACTTATATAGCCTATAACCCCCCATCTCTCCACATACACCCATATAGCCTATAACCACTCATCCCTCCACATACACCCATACAGCCTATAACCCCCCATCTCTCCACATACACCCATACAGCCTATAACCCCCCATCTCTCCACATACAGCCTATAACCCCCCCATCTCTCCACATACACCCATACAGCCTATAACCCCCATCTCTCCACATACACCCATAAAGCCTATAACCACTCATCCCTCCACATACACCCATACAGCCTATAACCCCCCATCTCTCCACATACACCCATATAGCCTATAACCCCCATCTCTCCACATACACCCATATAGCCTATAACCACTCATCCCTCCACATACACCCATACAGCCTATAACCCCCCATCTCTCCACATACACCCATATAGCCTATAACCCCCCATCTCATCTCTGGAATGACTGCATTTCATTCTTGGGAACTATAGGGGTGCCAGTAGTAAGACCCCCAGAGATCAGCTTTTTATCCTCTACCCCAGGGATGGGGAACTTTTGGCCCTCCAGCTGTTTCAAAACTACAATTCCCATCATACCTGGACAGGCACGATGAGTATTGTAGTTTTGCAAGATCTGGGGGGCTTACATGTAGTTATACAGTATGCGCCTCCATGGTTACAGACTACAAACATACCCTCTGTAGTCTGATCCTGCAGTCATGTTCCTCTACATTTGATCTCTATATCTTGATAACCTACCAAATATATGTTCGTATGAAGCAGAGGAATATGATTGCAGGGTTAGACTTACAGTATGTGTATCCATGGTAACAGACTACAAAGACAGTCCGTGCAGTCTGATCCTACAGTCATACCTCTGTCTCCCTCTCCCTCCTGACACACTATTGGTAGAAGATTAAAGGGGTTGTCCAGCGAAAAAATGTTTTCTTTCAAATCAACTGGTATCAGAAAGTTAAATAGATTTGTAATTTACTTCTATTTAAAAATCTCAAGTCTTTCCATACTTATTAGCTACTATATATCCTGCATGAAGTGTTGTTTGTTTACATTCAGAAACATTGCTCTCTACTGACATCTCTGGCGGAGTCAGGAACTCTCCAGAGCAGCAGCAAGTCCCCATAGAAAACCTCTCCTGCTCAGGACAGGTCCTGACTCCGCCAGAGATGTCAGCAGAGAGCACTGTTTCTGAATGTAAACAAACAACACTTCCTGCAGGATATATAGTAGCTTATAAGTATGGGAAGACTTGAGATTTTTAAATAGAAGTAAATTACAAATCTATTTAACTTTCTGATACCAGTTGATTTGAAAGAAAACATTTTTTCGCTGGACAACCCCTTTAAGTTAAGCTGCAGGATCAGACTACACTGGGCTTGTAGTCTGTAACCATGGTGACACATAGGTCTGCATAGAAACAATGGTTGTAGAGTTATTAATATTTTATATACAGTGGATCCATATTGCATATTGCTATATATAAAGTAAGAATAACTCTACAACTATAATAACTCTCCAAAAAGCATTGCAAAAGTATACATACCCTATACAGAAAATCTATAATGCTAAAAATTACAATGATTACAGTCCGACTGATACTGAAACCCTGTAAGGACTGGCGCCCTCATCTCTCTCTATTTCTATACAACTGATTAAAAAACATATTAAACTGAAAGAGCTGCCAATGAAAAAAAGGAAATGTTGCAGGGTTTGCATGTACTAATTAAAAGCAGAGCCTGGTGGGGGCGCTGCTGCTATTTCCATCTATTTAGCAATTTAATGTTTTAGCTTTTATGATCCAGATCAGTTCCCATAAGACCTGTATACAGATATATAAAATGCAAATATGCAGAGAAGGTAAATTATCTGCACACAATAAACTCCGTTCATATATTTTATTGCCCTTGTGAGACTAAATAAAGCATGCTTGTAAAATGAGGCATATTCCTTGCAATCACATTGTTGCATTCCTTAAAAGCCCAGGCCAGAGAAAGGTCTCCCTTCTTATGAGGTGTCAAGAATTTAGAATTCCTCAAGTTTTTCAATGAAATTTTTATTTGTGTATGTAAAACTCTGATACCCAGATTATACATATACTACATTACTGATCATGTGCTGATCCTAAGCTGCACTCACTATTCTGCTGGTGGGGTCACTGTGTACATACATTACTGATCCTGAGTTACATCCTGTGTTATACTCCAGAGCTGCACTCACTATTCTGCTGGTGGGGTCACTGTGTACATACATTACATTACTTATCCTGTACTGATCCTGAGTTACATCCAGTATTATACTCCAGAGCTGCACTCACTATTCTGCTGGTGGGGTCACTGTGTACATACATTACATTACTGATCCTGTACTGATCCTGAGTTACATCCTGTATTATACCCCAGAGCTGCACTCACTATTCTGCTGGTGGGGTCACTGTGTACATACATTACATTACTGATCCTGTACTGATCCTGAGTTACATCCTGTAATATACTCCAGAGCTGCACTTACTATTCTGCTGGTGGGGTCACTGTGTACATACATTACATTACTTATCCTGTACTGATCCTGAGTTACATCCTGTATTATACTCCAGAGCTGCACTCACTATTCTGCTGGTGGGGTCACTGTGTACATACATTACATTACTGATCCTGTACTGATCCTGAGTTACATCCTGTAATTCTTTTTATTAGAAAAATATAAAACTTAACAAGTATAACTGCATAAACATAAACGCGGCTACATCAGCCAGAACAAAAACAAATACAAAGCTTTTCTGCTTATAACAAAAACAACAAATTAATAAATTCTTAAATAATGTCTTTACGGAAAGGAAATCATCCCTCACACCTGCCTCACCGGCCAGTCCAGCTTCATTATAAGATACTACCAAAATCCCCCCAAACTTACCCCAAACTTACAACTATTACTAACCCCCCCACCACCGCTACTACCTACCCCACACTCACACCTCACAGCACACAGAAATTATATAGTAAAGACACTTTAGACCAAAGGCCAAAAAGCTATAACATGTTTGAGCCAAGCTTGACTCTAACTTAATACAGTCCCTGCTTGGACATAACTGAACAAAATCAGAAAACCAAAACTACACAAAGCTTTTTTTTTTTTTTTCCCCTTCAACACACACAGCACCCCCCACTCACACACACCCCAGCACAATTCACCAACAAAACCTCCCATCCCCGTATACATAACTCCCACCTAACCCCCCCCCCCCCCACACACACACACACACTAGACAACTTTAACAGTTAAGAAACTATCCTCAACTAAACAAAGTTAGTACAAATAGTAAAAAATGAAAACATCAAATACTAACTTAAGAATACCAGGTCCAGCTGCCTTATATACATAAAGATAAAATATAATAATAATAATAATAATAATAATAACAACAACAATAATAATAACAACAATAACAATAAAGTATACTAATAAACAATAAATGCAAATAATAATAAAATTATAGCAATCAAATACATAAACCTATCTAATATTCTAACTACAAACCCCATCACCCACACCCCAAATCTGGACATGAGTCTGGGTCCATAAGTTCAGTTCTTGTCCCTCAGTGACTCATGCCAGAACCCCATCCAAGGAAAAGCATACGATGTAAACCCCCCCATTGTCCCTCCCAACCTATCCTATACCCCATACCATATACAATAACTATAATCGTCCATAGGACTTATCCAGCCCTCAACTTACCAAACTACCTAAAACACCAACACCACAACACATAACAAGGCTCAAGTTCGGTAGCCTGTAAGCCCTTTACTGTTTATAACTGAATAGAAAATTAAAACAAAAACCTAAAGTGTCATGCACAGCCCCGCACCGGGATCGGAGGATGGCAGACCGGGTACCATAATAATTTATAACCTATCCCTGACTATTCTCCCTACCCTCTCCCTACTACTATCCCTAAATATTAATCTAACCCTCATACTCTCCCTACCTCTGTCCCTATCTACTCTGTCCCTAACCAGAATTATGGTCCCTCACCCAGTGGGCTCAGTACCTAGGGCACAGCGAAGGAAAAACCTCTCCACAGGAGAGAAGCCCTACTTGTACCCAGCCTGCCATACTCCAAAGACCTGATCTTCCCAAGGTCACCAGTGATGTTCCTACAGACCTCCACCTCGGAGAGGACTCTACGCTGTGTAGATACTAGACACCGTGTGTTCCACGTGTGGTACCTAACTACTATGCTGACTAAGAATAACGTGCAGCGATCTCGGCCACCCAGGTTCCTGAATACTCCATAAGCCCACTCCGGATAGGTGAGACTGACTAACTGACTCCAACCTATGGAGGCGCCCACCCTGGTGTAAACCCCTATATTGAAGGGACAATGAAGCAGGAAATGATCCATGCTTTCCAGCGTATTTCCACACTCCTCTCGGGGACACCCCCGATCATCGGAGCTCCTGCACTTCAAATTGTCCCTCACATATAGCTTCCCCTGGAAGCAGCGCCAGGCCAAGTCCCAAAACTTCTGGGGGATCCTCTTTGAATTCAAAAGATTTAACCCAACCCTCAGATCCCGACCTGGGCAATCCCTGAGCGCCAGAGGCTTCTGGAAATGGGTCAACAGAACCCTTTGGTCAAGGAATTTCCTTGACTGAGTCCTGATCTCCCACATTCCCAGACCCCACCGACGTATCATCTTCAGAGTCGGGGTAGCGTAAGCCGGAAGATATCCATGGGGTGTACGAAGGTCCTTCACTCGCCCTCCTGTCTCCCATTCCTGGAAGAAAGGCCGAAACCATTCCCTACAGGAGAGTACCCACGGAGGAGCCCTCTCTTTCCAGAGGTTTGTGATGTTAGCTTTCAAGAAGGTGTTCACTAAGAACACCACAGGGTTCACCATAGACAAACCTCCAAGTCTCCTCGTGCGGTACGTAACCTCTCTCTTGACCAGGTTCAGCCTATTCCCCCATAACAGCTGGAAGAACAGGCTGTAGATCCTAGTATAGGAAGCCTCTGGCAAGATACATACACTGCCCAGGTAGATAAACAAAGGGAGCAGGTACGATTTGATCAGGTGTACCCTTTCCCTTAAGGTTAAAGACCAACCTTTCCACTGGTCCACCTTCCGAGTGGCATCCTGGAGCCTACCATCCCAGTTTTTAGTGGGGTAATCACCCTGGCCAAATGTGATGCCCAATACTTTTGCTGACTCTTGGGGCTCTGGAAGGGTGTCCGGGAGATCAAACCTGGGATCTCCCCCTCCCAGCCAGAGACTCTCACACTTATCCTGGTTGATCTTGGACCCGGACGCCTCCGAGTAGCGCTCCACTTCAGACATCACCACATCTGCCTCCCCTCTCGAGGATACGAAGATAGTGACATCATCAGCGTACGCTACCACTCTCAGGGTGGCTTCTGATTCCTCCAGGCTCATCCCGACCCCTGCCAATGGTCCACAACCAACCCTCCTAAGGAAAGGGTCGATCGCGAACACATACAACAGTGGGCTCAAAGGACAGCCCTGGCGAACCCCAGACCCAACCTCAAAAGAGCGGCCAGACCAACCATTCACCAGCGGGAAACTCTCTGCCCCTGCATACAAGATCTTAAGCCAATTGACAAAAGTATCTGGTAGGCCATATCTCCGAAGGACAGACCAGAGGTACTCATGGTTCACCCGATCAAATGCTTTGGCCTGATCCAGGGACAGCAAGTACCCCTTCCAAAGACCCGCACTACTCCGCTCCACTGCCTCCCTGACACTAAGGACAGCACTTAAGGTGCTTCGGCCTGGAACAGAGCAGTGCTGAGCCCCCGAAAGGAGTTGGGGTGCAAACTTCACCAGCCTATTAAACAGTATCTTGGCCAGAATCTTCCTGTCCGCATTGAGAAGAGCTATGGGCCTCCAATTCTCAATACGGCTCGAATCTTTACCCTTTGACAAAAGAATCAGGGCTGACCTCCTCATTGACCTCGGCAGAGTGCCCGAGGAAAGACACTCATTGAAGACCTCGGTCAAGAGGGGAACCAAGAGGTCCCTGAAGGTCTTATACCACTCAGATGTTAAGCCATCTGGACCTGGCGACTTCTTCAGGGCAAGCCCTTCAATCGCCAGTCTAACTTCCTCTTCCCTGATCTCTTCTGCCAAAACATCAAGAGAGGGGTCTACCCCTGGCTCAGGAATGGTTTCAGCCAGGAAACCCGACATCACATCCCGATCTAGATCCTTCCTCCCCAAGAGGTGTGAGTAAAAGGATCTGACGACCTCCAGGATCCCTGATCTGGACCGGTTCAGAGATCCCGTACTATCAACCAGTCCAGTCACGATCTTACTATTCACTGACATCTTACAGTTTCTGTAGGGGTCGGGCGAGCGGTACCTCCCGAAATCCCTCTCAAAAACTAAAGATGTGTGCCTATCATACTGACACCTCATGAGCAAGGCTTTCACTCTGGAGATCTCCTCTCTACTACCTCCAGTCGAGACGAGATGCTCGAGTTTCCTCCTCAGGCCCTGATACACACGATACCTATTCAGGGACCTGAGGCTTGAGAGCTGGCGGAAGAACCTCGCAACTCGCTTCTTGAATATCTCCCACCACTCTGACTTACTACTACATAGGCCCAGTAGAGGTACCTGACTCTGAAGAAAATCCTCAAAGGATTGTCTTACCTCTGCTTCTTCCAGGAGGGACGAATTCAGCCTCCAGTAGCCTCTACCCATCCGGGGGGTCTCTGAAACATTCAGAGAAAACAAAATTAGACAGTGGTCGGAGAACTCCACCTCAACCACGGACACTGCGGAAGAGGAGGCTTCCTCCTTTAAATAAAACCTGTCTAATCTAGACCTGCAGCTACCTCGATGATAGGTGAAACCCGCGTGGCCCGAGGGTGTCCGGATGTGGGCATCCTCTAGGCGAGCTTCCCTAACTATACTAATCAGGGCCATGCTATCATAAGCCAGCTTGTCTTTGGCGCCTCTCCTGTCCTGAGACCTCGTGATAGTGTTGAAGTCTCCACCAAAGATCACTTGCCGACTCGTAAAAAGAAAAGGCTTAATCCTCATAAAAAGGCTTTTACGGTCCCACTTAGTCTGTGGGGCATAGATGTTAATGAGCCTGAGCTCTTGCCCCTTCATGAGGACATCCAAGATCAGGCACCTCCCCGGTAAAAAGGACCGCCACCCCACTATACGGCTCAGCCGCAAGAGACCAGTGTGAAGGCCCATGCCTCCACTCTCGCTTGGCTTTTACTAGCAAGGCTTGATTTGTCAACCTGGTCTCCTGCAAAAACAAAATGTCGGCGTTAATACGACCGAGAAAATCAAAGGCTGCGAATCTAGCCGTATCCGACTTAATGCTGGCACAGTTAATGGATGCCAGAGTCAATGGGGTGAGTGCCGCCATCATGGGTGATTGAGTTGGACAGCCTTGTCTCTATTTCCTACCCTTCTTTTTACCACCTTCCCCATCAGAAGAAGATCCTTTTGCCTTCTCTTTAACCCGCTTTAAAGATGCAGACATATCCATACCCAGATCCTCATCTCCTGACCCAGGGGCCACCTGGCCTCCCAAGGAAACTGCCTCAGAAGGAACAGGCTCGGCACCTCCTGGAGACCTCACCGTCTCCAAAATCAATCCCTCAGCCTCGGCTTTGCCGAGGGCCTGATACCTATTGGACAGAACGATCAGAGGGGGGTCAGTCAGGCTTTCCTTTGGCACTTGGCCCGCAACACCGGAGGACAAAGAACAAGACGCCCTAGGCCCCTTCTGGCCTTGCCTCCTACTGTCGCACTTACGTTTTTCATTTTGCCCTTTCCCACCGTCCTCATCCAAACTTTCATATTGGGAGGAACTGGAGGAAATGGCTCTCTTTGCCTCCTCTTTACGAAGTCTCCTTATCTCTTCATCTAACTCGGTATCCCCCAGAGCCTCAGCTGTTCCCTCTAAGCTGGCATCTGGAGCAGGACCACTGACTACTCCTGCCACCAGGGAACTTCCCAGGTCCCTGCTCCTTCTGCGCTTCTCCTCTCGCCTTAGCTTAGAGGGGGTCTTGTTTTTTTACCTTCTTCACTGGCACTAGTGCCCCTTCTCCTCTGCTGGTCCCCTCCCCAGGTGAGGCAACAACAAGGCTCTCCCCATCTTGGGCGGCCGCAGCATTGGAGAATGAGCGTGGACACCTGCTAAATGGGTGACCAAGGTCACCACACAGGTGACAGCGAATCCGGCCACAGGCGGCAGCCAGATGACCCTCCGCACCGCACAATGCACAAATCAGCTTAGTGCAGTTTGCACTAAAGTGGGTGGGATCACCACACCTGTGACACAGCTTCGGCTGCCCCTGATAAAAGACTTGGATCCTATCGCGTCCGAGGAAGGCAGCAGATGGAATGTGTGCGACAGTGTTGCCTGAACGACGGAGGCGAACGGAAAACGTCCAGGCTCGGGACCAAATACCATGCTCATCCAGATTTTTCTTGGGGATGTCCGTCACTTCCCCATACCTGCCTAGCCAGGTCATGATGTCATAGCAAGAAAGCGACTCGTTGCGCGTCAAAACGGTCACTTTCTTGACAGAACTCTGACGGGATACCGCCTTTACAGCGAAATCCCGCCACACGGGCTCATCCTTCACCAGCTCGTGATTAGACCAGAAGAGCTCAAGTCCCTCTGGCTTCACAAAGCTGATGTCGAATTCAGAGGTACCGTAGGGGTGGATCAGGGCAAAGATGTCATTCGCCCTGAAACTCATCTGGAAGAGAAGCTCCACCACCTTTGCTCTGGATGGGCACGCATCACTGCCTCTCCATACCAGACGGGCCACGTTCCTACGGCCAACCTCCTGCCCAGGTGTCGGAAGGGACCAGACCACTTCCCCATTATGCTCTCGGAATGCCCCAAGCCCATGTCTTTCTACATAGAAGGACAGGTCGACCTCCCGGCCCTCTACTTGGAGCGTTCTGTCTCCTCTCCTCAACGCCTCCAGGAGGCGTCGTTGCAAGTTACCTTCTCCTGGATTAAGAGATGAGGATCCCCTAGTTCCCCCAGCAGTGACGTTGGCATAGCTCCTTACTGGAGCGGCCACCACTGGGGGGGGCAGCCGGACCATCCCCACTCCCCCCAGCAACCACAGAAGAAACATTAACACCAGCATTAATCATTCCCTGCCTAGCTGGGCTGGACTGGCCTACCTGTAGTCTGGCTGGCTTTATTACATTACTACTGGGTATATTAGTAGTAGCTCTGGCATTAGCAGTGGCATCCTTGGCATCCCTGGGCACATTTGACTGGGCAACCGTCTTCCCCTTAACTTGGGGAGATGCAGCATTGCCACCTGTCCGGCCCTCAGCCTCAGCCAGCACCTCTGCCTCAATCTCCTGCACCGCCTGAAGCATGGCTTCATTAATGTTATGGCTGTCAGAAATATGTCCATGTCCATTGGTGTGTACCTGCGGCACCAGACAGGCACCTGACTTAGTGACAGTCTCTTTACTGCTTGCTCTGTCCCCAGCAGTTAGATCATCACTGGCACTTGTGCCTTCTCCTGAAGCCTGGACACTCCTCCCTTTGCCTGCAGAGGAGCGTCCTGCAGCTCCAGATCCAGCCGAACGATCGCCCACAATTTTAATGCCCGACCGCCGGGGCAATGTGCCAGCCGCTGGCACTGGGACACTCCTCCCTTTACCTGCAGAGGAGCGCCCTGCACACGTCACCTCAGCCACCAAACTGTCTGGCCTCCCGGCCGCTCCTACACCGTTACCGTCCTCACTACCCTGACCAGCGAGGCCGGCGCTCTCCGCCATCTTGGTTGTACTCTTACTGGCTTTCTGGCCCCGCTGAACAGTAGCAGAAGCGGGGACAGTCAGATTACCAGTATCTGCACCCTGAGACGACTTTCCAGCCGCCCTAGACTGCACAAAGGGAACATACACAAGGTTCACCTGCTCTGCTGGCTTCTTCCTCTTTTTTCTGCCTTTTTTCTTCTTTTTAATTAACCTCTCCTTCCCCAGGTCATCTCCAAAGCTAAAGTTCTCCATGTGCACTGGGGATTCAATCTGTTTTATCTGTGCAAGCAGAGCTCCTCCAGAGTCGTCATCATCATCATCATCATCATCCTCCTCTGTAGAGCCTTCTCCTGAAGATGTTGGTAAGGCCACTTGTCCTGCAGGTAGACTCAGCTGGGACTCATCCACCCCTTGTGCACTGGAAGACTTTGTAGCCAAGTCCTCCAGACTCGCTGTCACAGTGGTCTCTCCAGCTTCCATATCCTCTTCCTCACTACTGCTCTCACCATCTGCAGAACAATCACCCCCATCATCCTCCTCCTCCTTCTTTGGGGATTTCATGCTGGCAAATCTGTCCGCATTGAGGAGCTTCTCTCTGAAGATATCACTGCCCTCCAGGATAACCATCCTCTGCAGCTCCAGGTCTTTAATCTCCTGCTGCAGAGACTTCACCTTAGCTGTAAACCCAGGTTTCTGCTTTTTTGGGGCTGAGCTGGCTCTGTGCTTAGCAAAGCTCAGGTCCTCTCTTAGACCTTTCAGTCTCTTTCCCAGCTGCTCATACTCAGTGAGCTTTGCAGCTATCCTGGAGCCATAGGTGGCTGCAGACTCCCTGGGCCCCCTGAGACCCCACTGCTCCACCACCTGACTCTCCTGGGAGCCCCTCCGTGCAGCTGCACCTGCACCCCTTCTTGCGCTCACCTTGCTTGTAGGCTTTTCCTCCACATTAGGAGCCTTGCGGCTTCCACCCGTTGCTGGAAGGGCTGGGTCCACATTGCTGCGAACCCTACTAGATCTTCTTACCCCTCCAGCCGGAGCGCTGGCCGGTAGCTTACTCTCTATACCCCCCGCCGGCCTTGACCGGAAGGTGGAGGTCAGGGGATCCATGCTGAAAACTCTCCCAGGAAGCTGCCACCTTCCTGGGGAAGCAGGTGGTAAATCAGCCTCTCTCCTCCTGGAAGTCTGGAACTCAGCAGCAAACACAGACACACCCAGTAACCACACCCTCCAGAGCTGCACTCAGTATTCTGCTGGTGGGGTCACTGTGTACATACATTACATTACTTATCCTGTACTGATCCTGAGTTACATCCTGTATTATACCCCAGAGCTGCACTCACTATTCTGCTGGTGGGGTCACTGTGTACATACATTACATTACTTATCCTGTACTGATCCTGAGTTACATCCTGTATTATACTCCAGAGCTGCACTCACTATTCTGCTGGTGGGGGTCACTGTGTACATACATTACTGATCCTGAGTAACATCCCGTATTATACCCCAGAGCTGCACTCACTTTTATGCTGGTGGGGTCACTGTGTACATACATTACTGATCCTGAGTAAATCCCGTATTATACCCCAGAGCTGCACTCACTATTCTGCTGGTGGGGTCACTGTGTGCATACATTACATTACTTATCCTACACTGATCCTCAGTTACATCCTGTATTATACTCCAGAGCTACACTCACTATTCTGCTGGTAGGGTCACTGTGTACATACATTACATTACTGATCCTGTACTGATCCTGAGTTACATCCCGTATTATACTCCAGAGCTGCACTCACTATTCTGCTGGTGGGGTCACTGTGTACATACATTACTGATCCTGAGTAAATCCTGTATTATACCCCAGAGCTGCACTCACTATTCTGCTGGTGGGGTCACTGTATATATACAAGACATTACTGATCCTGAGTTACATCCTGCATTATACTCCAGAGCTGCACTCACTATTGTGCTGGTGGAGTAACTGTGTACATATCTTCTCAAAGATAAGGGCGTAATCACACACAGTCCCATATTCCCGTATAATGTCACTTATGTAAAGGTTAAGCTGTAAATTGTATGACCTAACCCAGATTGTACCCCCTGGGGTGGTAACATAAAAGGCTTATATATAATAGATACACCACATGGCTACGGGATCAGCCAAGCTAAGGTTCTGCATCACTGTAAGTAGAAGGCTGGGAATCACGTACGACCGCGCTGTAGATTATCTCCCGTGATGGTGTCTTTTATAATAACCGAGAAGATGATAATATATTCCTGTCTTGTCCGCCATCCAAGGACCCTACTTCAAGATGACCCTTCTTAATCTTATTACAAAGCCTGTTTGTGCTCCCTTTATCAGAGAGGAAAGTAGACGAGCGAACCCCCCCCCCTTGATATAATCCCATTCATAATGAGGAAGGAAAATCACCGGCACAATCACTTTTTGTCAGTCAAGTGGCAATTCTGAAGTAATTAGCCGAACCTGTAAGAAACGCAAAGACATCGGCCCGGTGACCCCATCAAACCTCCAGCAGCGCAACGCTCACCGGCGGCATCAATCATCGGTGCTCGTTCATTCAAACGCTCTCTTCTTCTCCCTACTGACAAAAATAGGACTATTTCTGGATCCGCGATAAAGGTGAAAGTCATAGAAGGCCGTTCCTGCAAGCCGTCAAGTGAGTCAAGCGCCAATGTTACACATGATACCAGGCCTGCCATATTACAAACATATCTAGTAGGGGCACAATAGAAATCATAATGGCGACCATGTGGTGTCCCACCACGGGTGTTGCTATCGGTTACGCCCTTCGTAAAAGCCTGTACTTATTGTGAGTCAGTGGTGATGAAAGTAATGATAAAGTTTTGTCACTAGATGTCACTATGATAGGTATTTGTACTTAGATGCTGCACGGCTGAAGTATGGAAAGGGTTGTTTATTTGTGTGTCACATGGATCTGTACGCCAATGAGAGTTCTTTCCTCTTCTCACCTATCATCGTTCTCTTTACTTCTCACATACGCACTCCTCACCCACTCATAGCACACCTTACAGGGGCTGTAGGAAGAAAGTCACATGGGTAGAGGAAGTGTAGTGTCTTTTGTTGTTAGACTCTGTAGAGGTAGGATGCTACCTACAGTTTCTTCTCAAGTAACTCCACTCAACACTATGCAGTGCTAAACCTTCACTAAAGAGGAAAAGTCAGGGATCAACCTAACCCACGCCGTGGACAAAGAGAGACACAGTGCAGGATAGTATCCATAAAGAAAGTAAAAGGAACTGATCCGGATAGAGCAAAGTTGCTAGAAGCCTATGAACTCTATCTCGCAGCACAGGTGTAAGCAGGGAACCCTCAGCATTCCGCTCATCCCAGGTAACAAGGTCTGGGGCTTGTGTCACCCTCTAGGACGGGTCACTCGACACTGGTGGGCAATAGGTGGTGCAAAAACCAAAGAGTCAAAACAAAAGCACAAGTATTCTCTCTCTTCTTAAGTATACTTCTATTTCTACCTCCGAAGTTCTGGCAGAGCACAGTACTACTTGGGTTAGGACTCTCTCGACATCCTCCTCTCTACTCTTCTGATCCTTTCTTCTACTTCTCAGCACGCAGCTCATTCAGCACGAATGTACCACTCTTTCTACTCTCAATACAGATCTGGATTAGTATTAAGTATTAAGTGTCTTATCAAGTGTAAAGTATTGTATCAATGCAAAGCTGTATTATCTACTGCCTACCTCAAGTATCTTCAGAGTAAATAAGATTTTATTTATGATAAAGAGACTCTGTGGTTCCTCGTCAAGCACTGACAAAGTACACACACACTCCTTGGGACATTTCTCTGTCGGTGGCAGTACCGATAATCCAGATGGGTCACTATTCCACTCTGGACCACCGTGATAATTGCCCAAGGGACCCCGCAACAACCCGGCAGGTCACTGTCCACATGGGAACAAGGTATAGCCGGCCCCTTAAAATAAAAGCAGGTGTGCCACCATACCTGTGTGCCGTGCCCAACCGGCACTGGCATCACAACATAACATCACTGGGCACGGCTATATCTCGGCCAACCACCATAGGACTGGCGTCACACCTCACCATCTGGCAAGTGACTGGCCGTACCATCTCCACACTGGGGGTGGTCACCACACCTACCCCTACTGAAAGCTAAAACCATGTACTATGTGGTTATAATAAGGTCATCTCCTGTTCATAGTCTAGGAGATAACTGGCCGATCGGTGGAGGTCCAACCATTGGGATCACCATCAATCATGAGATCAGAGGTTAGTTGTCCCCCAAGTGACTGGAGCAGCAGCTCGTGTGCTTAGTCACTGTTAGATGCCACCCTAGGGAGTCCTGGAAAACATGGATACAGCCATCAACTCTGGAGACCTTTACCAAACCTGAACAGGACAGTTCCACTCAACACTGGAGTACGTGGGACATTATAGGGCTGTAACAAGCAGTATAAGCAGTGAATTCACCGTTGGGATGACATCTATTAATCACTGTAAACTTCTGTTTCTGTTTTTTTCCCTTTCTCGATCCATACGCTTCAATGGGCAGCATGTAACTAAACCCCTCAGTGACATGCTAATCAGTATTGTCTTTTGGGACAGAAATGACCTGTTTTTCAGAGTAAATAACTGGAGGGGGGTGCAGAAATTGGGCCCAATAAGAAGTCTTATATCTAAAGAGACACATAGAAAGTGTTTTCCGTTCATTTGTACTAGTAATTAATGCAAAGTTTGTGCTCATGTCATGCACTGAGACGTAAAATAAATAAAAAAATGAAAGAATATTGACCAGTCTGATCCTCTGCTGATGCTGTTCTGACACTGCTCGGTTCCCTGTTTTTTTAATACTTCCTAGTTCCTGTCTGAACATGCAGAAAATGTCTGCCCGACCAATCAATGACAGACAGGACACAGATGCTAACCGTGATTGACCAAGCAGGCATTTTTTTGTGGGGATTTACTACTTCCTTAAACAGTTCCTGACATGGACAGTGGTGGCAGCAGAGAGCACTGTCTGACTGGAAAGAATGCTCCACTTCCTGCAGGACATACAGCAGCTGATAAGTACTACAACGTCCAGATTCTGAATTCTGAGAAACCTCAACAAAATTTTTGAAAAATCAGTCCTCTCAAAGAAGTGATCTTTTCGAGAGCGATGTTTCTCACCGCCAACGTTTCTGGACCCACCCCTCCCGTGTTATTAGACTGAGAGGGAGGTGGAGTGTTTTAGGAGGATTTTTTATCGTTCTCTACAGAAGCCATACAGGGAAGGCGACTCATTACAGCCCGGCCATAAAAAATTGTACTCGAAATAAATTGGTTTCCAGCCCGCTGTGCGCGATCTTATCTAAATGAAGAGTCCTCTGTGCCCCTAATTAATGTACAGAATATACGGCCATTGATTGGACTTGATGGATGTCACACTGTGTAGGGAGTCGGCCTATAGATGTGCTTAGTCTATGAACGGAGTGGATTAGCCGGCCAGTAATGATATATCTTATCTCTCCCGTGTATAGAAAGTCTTTATCTAAAAATCAGTAGCCGGCCAGATTAATCCCATACATCTCTCCTTTTGCACCTGACAAGAAGGTATAGAGCTGCGATATCTCATATGGTACACCAATGCCTGCGCACTCTTTCTGTTAAAGGCACAGTAACCTCTCTCTATATATATATGTATATATATATATATATTTTTTTTTTTTATCTAATTTTTTTTACATTTGGTTTATGACTTTTGTTACTAGGAGGTTTGAAAATCAGTATTATGGGCTACTGTGTAAGTGTATTACCTTGGAAAAATAGGACATCATTGCATTTTATGGATGCAGAAAAGGGTTTGACCCTTTTTTCTGGGGAAAGGAGCATTGAGAAGTAAAAAAAAAATAAATCTGAATTTTGACCAGTCTGATCCTCTGCTGATGCTGTTCTGACACTGCCCGGTTCCCCACTGCTTCTCACTACTTTCCAGTCCCTGTCTCAACATGCAGGTAATGCCCAACCAATCAATGACTGAGGCAGGTCAGAAGTGTGATTGGCCAAGCAGGCATTTCCAGGATGTTGAGACCGGGACTGGAAAGTAGTGAGAAGCAGTGGGGAACCGGGCAGTGTCAGAACAGCATCAGCACAGGATCAGGCTGGTCAGAACAGCAGCAGCAGGGGGTCAGGGAAGCCATGGGTGATATGGGAAGGAGTGTTGCTGGGTCGTGACTGGTGTCATAGTGAAGATAAAAGGCGGCATGTGGCAGGAGAACAGTGAACATCAAGGACAACCAAAAGTAAGCAGCAGAGAGACCTTTAAGGGGTAGTTCACAAAAAAAATTCTTACAAATCAACCGGTCCCAGCAAATGCCAGAGATTTGTAATTTACTTCTTTAAAAAAAAAATATCTCAAGTCTTCCAGTACTTATCAGCTGCTGTATGTCCTGCAGGAAGTGTTATTCTTTCAAGTCTGGCGAGCAGGGGAGGTTGATTTAAAAAGTTTTGAAAAAATTGGTGAACAACCCCTTTAAGGAAGTGCAAAATGTTGCAAGTATTGGACAACAATCTCTCTCTCCCTCCTTCTGTATCTGCTTCCCTTTGGTAGACAACTAAGCCCCTCACCTTGCTGCTAATAGTCCATATCCCGTCTCTCCTTCCGATTCGCCCAGGGCCCTTGTGGCACAGGCTGCTTCCATGGCACAATGCCCTCACTGGTTGGGTTTAGGGTGGCATTTTTGAGCCCTTTTGTTCATAGCTGATATAGTCAGGTAACAAAAAGCTCCAAAAATAAGAAGAGGCTCCAAAGAGGCCCCCACGGACGGAGGCTATGTGCTTACATACCACGCATATTGTAACAGATCTTTTCTGGGTGTTGACATTTTTATTGCTTTTTTTTTTTTTTTTTCAAAAAGAAAAATTTAGAGGAAAAAAAAGCCACTTTATCGTGTGTGACTACTACCAAGATAAGATTACATTCTGCCAGATGGAAATATAGTAATAGTAATAAGAGATGAAGGCTCATCCCCTGATAGCCGGCGGAATCACATCCCATAGAGCACTTACACATATGTCTAGTGACAGCGCAACATCCTGCGGGCCCCTCGGGCTCCTGTGAACCTGTGGTCATCTGCTTCATCCAGATAACTATGACACGTGCCGCACTACACTGACAGCCAAGTCTACGCTTTTTACATTAGAGATGATAAAAATGGTATATATATATATATATATATATATATATATATATATATATATATATATATATATATCAAAGCTCTACAATGCACATACAAGGAAGCTTATAACATACTACAGAAAAATCATGGCCTGGCATATGTATACAAGCTTGACACAAACTTGAGTGCTTGACTTAGTGCTTGAGAGGAATAGAAGTAGTAGTATTGCTTTGTAGAAAGTAAAGAGGAGAGGAATTTGCCAGAGGAGCCCTTTACCCACTGTAGCCTTGTACTCTGCCGTAACCTTAGTAGATATCTTTAGTATTGAAGAGATACTCATACGTTAAGACTATGTCTGACCGCCATCTGCCTCCAGTCCTAGGTGGGTAGCACAAGCCCCAGCCGTGGTTATCTGGGTGTAGCAAGGTGCCCAAGGTGTCCCAGTTACCTGCACTGCGCAGTAGGATACGTAGACCTTTGTATGACGGTAGCTTTGTCCTACTGGGATCAGCCCCTCTAGTATCAGGAGTCTGTCCTGCACTTTGTGGACGTGTCCCTGGCGTGGGCTAGAGTGTTCCTTGGCGGCTACTCTCCCTTACTTTTGCTTAGCACTGAATAGTGTATGTAGCAGTTGCTTCAAAAGAAATCTCTGTGGGAATTAATCTATTCTGCATCTGTTCACACTCAGTATCTGGTCTAAACTGACTTGCGTCCCTGACAGGGGTTCTGGCAAAAGCCAGGCCCTGGCTCAACTACAGCAGGAACGGTTTTGTTTTGTGTCCTCTCTCACTGAGAATCTGACAAGAACTGAACTTCACTTCCTCCACCATGTAACTCCTCCTACACTGGACTTTGTGTACCTGCCTGTGAGTGGTAGGGATTAGTGTTTGCAAGAGAAAGGCTAGAGAGAATAGGATATAGGGTAAGAAGCACGTGTGAGTGGTCAACATAAAGCACATGACATAAAAAACTTAATTCATTACTTTCTTCAGCTGTGTAAAAGGGCTAATACATATATAGAACAGTGACACCTAGTGGAAAAACTTTAAAATATCTTCTCATCCACCACTTAAACTGAGAACTTTTGAACAGGTGCACAAAAGAAAAATACCAGTGGTGGGACACCACACATGCTGCAGCTCAGCCCATCCTCTGCAGTTCTTAAAAAAATCTAAGTTCAAATCAAAGTTATGCAGATTTGTAAATTACTTCTATTTAAAAATATCAAGTCTTTCAGTACTTATCAGCTGCTGTATGTCCTGCAGGAAGTGGTGTATTCTTTCCAATCTGACCCAGTGCTCTCTGCTGCCACCTCTGTCCATGTCAGGAACTGTCCAGAGAAGAAGTTTTCTATAAGGATTTGCTACTGCTCTACACAGAGGTGGAAGCAGAGATCACTGTGTCAGACTGGAAAGAATACACCACTTCCTGCAGGACATACAGCAGCTGATAAGTACTGGAAGACTGGAGATTTTTAAATAGAAGTAATTTACAAAGCTATATAACTTTCTGACACTAGTTGCTTTGTACAGGATCTCCACCATAACAGAGGTGTCGACATTCAGTCCCTTTATCACTTTTACTTATGTATGTCAGTAAAGCCGCCATTGTCCCGCAGCATACGGCATGATGTATCTAGTTGCCGCATTGTATCACCTGAGCTTCCACAATCAATACGCACTCCCAGACATGGCGGCGACAATTTAATTTGAATGTCCGTCAATCATTGCTCCCCCACCCCCTGTTCAATAAAAGCTATTGATCCGGCATGGTGTCTTGGTGTGACACTTCTTATTGTCTGTGCCCCCTCCCCCTCCTCACCAGCACACTACACATGTAAGCTGCTTCTCACAATTACCCTGTCTATAGGATTACAGGCTAGCTCTGAATGCTGAGATAACACTATGTAAATAGCCGCTATTCATACGCGGTGACATAATCTATGGTTGTCCATAGTGGCTCCACATAGTTATTATAGGAGTCAATGGAGAGTGCAAAAACATGGAAATCTGCATTCTTATGTATTTAAGAAACATTTACTGCCAATAGGGGCACACCCTTGTAGTAGGGGTGTGTGGAGTTGGCGCCCCCTACTGGTGTATAGGAGTCTTCTGACCCCAACAGATGACGTCACTGGAAGTAGGGATCATGGATTTTCAGTCCCTTTGTTCTCAGAGAGAAAAACCTAGTGCCGGAGCACTACCCATAGAGAACACATGAAAGTTGTTATCTATATATCTTTTATCTATCTATCTATCTCCTATCTATCTATTATCTATCTATCTCCTAATCATCTATCTCTATCTATCTATCTATCTATCTATCTTCAATCAATCAATCAATCAATCAATCAATCAATCTATCATCTATCTATCTATCTATCTATCTATCCTTTTTGTCTATCTATCAATCTATCTATCTATTTATCTATCTATAATCTATCCATCCATCCATCTATCTGCTATATACAATAGCAAAACAATATGACTGCAGCACTTCAAAATGATGAAAAAAGGTGTGGGTTTATTTGTCCATGAAACAAAGGTGTATACAATAGTGTTGTCTTCTTTGACTTCAAGAAATTTCCATAAACCACCAGTTTTCTTCTCCACAATGCCAGCACCCGCGTGAAAAACTGTGATATTATACAATCTGTGACCACAGCCTCATGTTGCTACATCTACACCCTTTAGGCTGTGTTCACACCGTCTATTTGTGTTGTTGTTTTTTATCATGTGTGTTCGTCGAATGCAAGAAAACGTTAAAACGCGATGTGAACGCGGTCTCGTTGCTGCGATCCCGCCGACAATCGACTCCATTGAAATTCTGAAATGTTATAACACTTTGCATGCAGAATACCCTATCATTATATCTCGTATGATATGAGCGTTGATTACAGCCTATGGCTATGTTCCCACGTCGTCTTTTTTTTTTTGGCCGTTTCATGCCATTACGTAATGACGGCCTTTATTATCATAATTATGAAATACGGGTCGATCTTTGGCGTCAAACTCCCAAAAAAAAGATGTTGTGGGAACATAGGGGGAGATTTATCAAACATGGTGTAAAGTGACACTGGCCCAGTTGCCCCTAGCAACCAATCAGATTCCACCTTTCATTCCTCACAGACTCTTTGGAAAATGAAAGGAGGAATCTGATTGGTTGCTAGGGGCAACTGAGCCAGTTTCACTTTACACCATGTGTGATAAATCTCCCCTTTAATATATAACTAAAATTGCAAAAAAAATTTCATATATTTTGAATAATATTTTTGAATTTCCATAAAAAAATAAAAAATTCTGCCAATGCCCCATGAGCCAGTGCCTGGGCAAAGAAGAGTTAATGTGCTCAGTAGTTATGGGAAGGATTTGTCCTGAGCACCATGTTAGGAGATGTGGATGGTACCTTGGCCGGGGCCCAGTTGCTGGGCTACAAATATAGACTGTGTATTCTGGCCACTTAGAGGCTCGCACGGTAATAAAAGTGCAGGGTGGAGAGCAGCACATGGGGTGGAGTGGGTGGAGGGTGAGGACCCTCTCATGTGATGACGGATAAAGCTTCTGATATAATCCCTGCTCTCCGCTCTGTCACATTGTCGTGTGGAAAGTTACTTATAACCCTGGAATTCCAGGGTCTCCTACAAACAACAGCCTCACCCCGGCCCCCGCCGGATTTAGGTCTAATAAGGAGTCCCATTAGCCAGCTGCCACCACCACCTCCACACACTGGGCCGAATTCCTGTCTAAGTGGGCTAAAGTGGGACTAGGAGTATTGGATCATGTTCACACAGGGTGGCACTTTTCTGCCATGGATATAGATATAAATCGGGTGGAAATTTGCATTCATAGCCGCTTGTGTTACATGTGGAATTCGCTGCAGACTCATCGAAGGTTTCACCCAGGTCTGCAAAGTTATAAACCTTTGTAACCGATATAAAAATATGTAGTAACATTCACTAGAATAGACATCAGGGGAGGCTCAGAATATGTAAGTGTTTCGGGACCTGGGCTTGACCAGCCCTGTAGTTCCCAATACAGCCAGTGGTGGCAGCAGAGGGGTTGTGTCGCTCTTACTGCTGACCCTCAAAGAAAAAAAAATAAAAATAAAAAATCTCTTTATTAAAGTTATATTATGAAGTTATTCTATATAATATATTATTATATATCTTTAGGAAATGATATATATTTTAATAAACAATTACAAGTAAAGCTCAATTATAGCACTGGTGCCACTGTAAGTCGCATTCCAATACTTGCCCTTATCATACTGTAAGTGATCAGTATCAGAATGATGGGAGTCTGATCAAAAAATTTCTTTAGATCATTTGAAAGCTTGCACAGTACTCTGCAATACTGCTGTATTGCAGTGTACTCTTGTTTTCATGATCTACTATTGCTGTCTAGGGAAGGCTTTAATAGTAGATCTAGCAAGGCAACCAAAGAGGCCTACAGAGGACAGTTCATTAGCCCCTATTGCTGGCTGACTGTTTGGAATCGCTGCATATTCCCACTCCCTGATATAGAACATTAGAACATATAACCTGAAAAGTATACTAATTCTATACACGGTACATTATCTTTTTTGCATACATGGTATATCATCTATATTCTGTATACGGTATTTCCTCTATATTCTATACACGATATATCATCTTTATTCTATATACGGTATATCATTTATATTCTATATACGGTATATCATTTATATTCTATATACGGTATATCATTTATATTCTATACACGGTATATCATCTATATTCTATACACGGTATATCATCTATATTCTATACACGGTATATCATCTCTACGCAGTATATCATCTTTATTCTATACACGGTATATCATCTATACTCTATATACGGTATATTATCTATATTCTATACACGGTATATCATCTATATTCTATATACGGTATATCATCTCTACGCAGTATATCATCTTTATTCTATACACGGTATATCATCTATATACTCACCCTTCGTCCTCTTCTGAATTCTAGGAAATAATAAAAGTGAGACGTGTTAAAAGTTTTTCTTTTGAATTTCATTTTCTAACCAGTTCTTTAGTTTGTGAGGGGAGACGTCTGTAATCTGAGCCAATATCACGCTGTGACACAGATAACCATTCGGTGGCACAGGATGACATTCTGCGCCATACCATTTATACATCATGCAATGTTTTTGTGTCTTTTGGGCTAAATTTTTCTTCCATTCATGTCTTTTTTGTGATTTTTTTTTTTTTATATACCTTAGGCAGAAAGACGGCTTACAGTCACATATATATGCCGAGAGATTTTTTTTTTTCCTGCTTTTTGATCTAAACAATTTTCGGTGTAACGTAGTTGTGATTGCAGCGCTTGCATTAAGCATAAAGGAGGACGAATGCGAGATAACAAGCGCCTGCAGAGAACACAATCCCAACCTTTCATCATCTTGTCGACGTGAATTTCCTTTCAGCCGTATTATGTGTGCATCTATGGCAACCTTTACAACCTCAGGACCGAGTGCGGTAATTCTCAACAGGCGGCCAGCTATCTGATGCCTAAGGCTAGGACTTCACAGCGCGATCACATGTAGTATCGTGTGTAAAATAAGCCCATAGGGTCAAATGAATTCTCAGCTTTTTGCACTTAAAGGGATTTTACATAGGTGCATCATACTGCCAGAGCCACAGGCAGCATGAAACTGACACAGTCTCCGTCATTACAGTTGATTTCCTCTGAAACGCGGCCATATCAAAGAGATTCTAGTATAATGATGAGCCGCAACCAGGGGAGGCTGCTGTCCTCCGGCTTCACCCTGCCCTGCTGGGCTTGATTGATGGTTTCCCCCTAATTTGTTGGGAGAGACCTGTCAATCAAACCCCAAGGAGCCCAAGGAGTCTGTTCTTGGTGAATTTCTGCTAAAAGATCAGCTTCAGCCGCATTTTAGACTTGCATCTAACCACTACCACTAGGTACATCGCTTTGTTTTTTTTTACACAAACAGACCGGCGATGGTGCGGGGATACCGGTGGCATGGTCCATTTTTTGGTTCCCACACACATTGCTGGTCAATTTCTGAGCACTGTCCTGTCCTGGAGCTCCGCTCTGTGATGCGGCTCCATTAAGTCTAATGCAGCCCGCGTCAGAGAGGGGAGAGGGTTTCGTCACACCAGTGCCCCCAGTGCTCCAGGCGGGACGGTGCTCAGGGATAGACCATGCCAGTGGCATCCCCGTTCCGGCGCATTAATGTAAAAAAACAAAGGGATGTACCTGGTGGTATATGCGCTTTAACCACGCTATCCCTGGGTCCTCTTGCGGCTTCTTTGGCTCCAACCACCACTTCCGAGATGGACTCGGCATTAATAACCAACTTAGCCAATCACTGACTGATGCAGGACAGTGCCGCAGCCAGTGATTGGCTGAGCGGGCTGTCGCTGTTGAGACAAGTCCATTTTAAAAGTGGTAGCAGAAGTGTTCAGTGGATGTCCTAAACACGCTGTAGGAGGCCCCTAGGAGAGTGTGGTTAGGAAAGAATAGGATCTTCTTTATGTTCTATATGAGGACAGGAAAATACAAAAGGTTTAAATAGCCAGAGTACCCCTTTAATCCTTAGCAACCCACCTCTATAAAGTAGAAGACTATGGGGCATTGTACTTGCCCAGGGTGTTCTCTACTTTAGAAAACCAACTTGCCATGTCCCCTAAATTTTGTAATAATAAAGGAGGAGAGGGAGTTCCTCCATTCAGAATCTTTATGTCATTGTCAAAGTAAAGAGCATTTACATAGCTCCTCCCTCCATTACACAGACAAACCATTGATGTAAACAGGCACCATGTAATGCTACGTTTATGCAGGGAAACTGGACACTTATCCCACATTTCCTCAAAGGGGTTGGCCACTTTATAGTAAAATTGTTCAGCGTACAGTATTGAAAATGAACACTGTATATACTGATGGCAGCTCCCTGTATACCTCATAGAGCTAAAATCAGACTCCCCCCTTCAGGCTGTGATGTCCTGCTCTGTGGTGAGTCTGTCCATAAGATGGCTGACATGGAGTAGCATGTGACCATGCCCCACCCCCCAGTGTCTACCACTGAGCCTATATATTCCTATGGAGAACACTGGGGGGTGGGGCATGGTCACATGCTCCTCCATGTCGGCCATCTTATGGAGAGACTCACCACAGAGCAGGACAGCACAGCCTGAAGGAGAGGAGTCTGATTCTAGCTCTATGAGGTACACAGGGAGCTGCTGTCAGTATATACAGTATATACAGTTACTAATACTGTATACTGAACTATTTTACCATAAAGAGGGCAACCCTCTTAAAGTTTACAGCTGTTAGTTAGGGGTCACAGCAGCGGGATACACTAGGATCAGCTCATTGTCATGGGACTCCCATAAAATTTAGGGATCTAACGAGAACAATCTCTTAATAAGACCAATATGAAGATGGCATGGACACGTAGAGAATGGTTACCTCAGGTTTTTCCGTTACCAGTTGGTTAAAGCTGTTGAGTTGTTGGGTGATCTCAGCCATCTCAGCCATGAGTTTGCACATGTGAACATTGAGTTCGGCCAAGACCTCAGTCACGTGAGCCGAGGCCACAGCTTCCTTAAGGTCCACGAAGTGCAAGGCCTTCTTCTCCTCCTCGTGCACCAACTTCTTCATGTAATCAAACTCTCTCTGTATAAAAACCTTCAGCTCACTCCGCGTGATCTACAAAATATCAGGAAAAGAAGAGCTTAGAATGTATACATATACGGCTGCTAATTCTGAGCGGGGTACAGTACTCCATCCGGACAAAGACAAAGAATAAGATTGTCTCCCAAGTATGAGTAACATGTGACCTCATCTAGGACCTTCCTAAATTATATGGAGTGTATCGTGACTACAGAGAGTATATATAGCGTGTCTATACATTACATGGGCAGACAATAGATTTTAAAAGGGACCATGTAATTCTCCATTTGACCTGTGGGAGTGCTGTAGGGGGAATGAACACCTCCAACAGATAACAGTGGATTGCTGAGGATATCAGTAGTAAGACACCCAGTGATCAACTCATCATAGGAGGACCTTTCTAATAAAAGAGATGGTCCGCAGAGGAAAACACACGGCTGACCTTGACAAGGAAGCCATGGCTCACACCCTCATAATTTTGGTTTAGTTAGTTTGTAGTATGTTCATGAGATTTTTGGTATCCGAATGTTTTCATTGGTTAGGGTCTCAATGTTAAGACCCCCACCCATCAGGAGAACGAGTGGATGACAAAACACTTACCTTCCCCTGCTGTCCATTATCTCCGTACAGTGGCCTCATAGACCTAAAATGGAGCCACCTTCAATATGACCATCTAACCATAGGAGCATAAAGGCTCCTGTAAAATAACATTTTTTTGAATTTATCATGACTGGTATGCTGAAAATTCCACAAAGTGGGAGTAAAATTTATCTATAATTACTCCGGAAAGATCCCCCCCCCACACACACACATGGTCATAGGGACCAACACCAGGGTGTACTCTTCACCATCAGGCACCATGATCTTATCCTGCCTTCTGTCTTGGCAGACGTTACAAGACATTCCAGACCCCTTCACATTTTCTTAAAGAAAGATAAAATTCCAAACCCTGGGATTAAATCTTCCTTAACCCCTTGGTGCCACAGACATTTTTTCAGCGACTTTTTCATATTCTTCTTCCCGTCTTTGAGGAGCTATAACTTTTTCCATCAACGTGGACATCTATATACCTGTTTTCTGAGACTAATTGTATATTTATATATGGCGCTATTTTTAATTTAGTGAAAAACAGAAAAACTATTTGTGCTGCAGTGGGAAGAAAAATATATAGTATGGTACCATGTTAGTCCGAAAAATCCATAGGAGAAACAGCAATTGTCACTATAGGCCTTAGCACCTAAGTGGCTGAATGGCTGGGATCAGAGATATCTCTTATCAAAGCCACTTTTAAATATAGCTTATGCCCTCTTAGTGTTGAGTAGGCTCAAAATCTATGCCATCCATTGTGGATATATAGGAGATGATGCCAAGGGGTTAAAGGGGTACTCCGGTGATTTATTTATTTATTTTTAGATCAATTGGTGTCAAAAAGTTATATAAATTTGTAATATACTTCTATTAAAAAATCTCAAGTCTTCCAGCGCTTATCAGCTGCTGTATGTCCTGCAGGTGTATTCTTTCCTGCCTGACACAGTGCTCTCTGCTGCCCCCTCTGTTCATGTCAGGAACTGTCCAGAGCAGGAGAGGTTTTCTATGGGGATTTGCTTCTCCTCTGGACAGTTCGTGACATGGACAGAGGTGGCAGCAGATAGCACTGAAACTACACCACTTCCTGCAAAACATACGGCAGCTGATAAGTACTAGTATACTGGAGATTTTTAAATAGAAGTAAATTACTTGATTTGAAAGAAAAAAAAAAATTCCGTAGTCCCCCTTTAAATTCTTGATAATGCCATGATTGTGAGGGCCGATGAGCTAGGATACCCACTCATGAGCCTCTTCCAAGCTTCTATCTCTAACCAACCTTTTATCTCATTGTACCATATAAAAACTTTGCTGTAAAGCATCTAAACAAGTGAAATGAAGCTGTTCTGAATAATGTACAGACACCATATAAACTCCTGTTCCTGTCGTTATTTACTACTAGTCCGTAACCAGGAAACCCATTATAATAATGTCTGCCATGCTCCAGCTCTTAGCAGCACATGTAGCGGTAGCTATATACACCGATCACATAGTGTGTCATAATCTGTAGTGACTACCAGGCGGCCGGCTGGAAGCTTCCGTATAAATACACATGTTCACTGAAAGGCTGAACATCTAATCTGCAATGACTGCTGCAAGCTGTGGAGTATCTGTGTGGTAACCGTCACCGCCGCCGCAATGTCTGCAATCCACTGTGATCTCTGAGGAACAACCTCTGCTGCTCCACATTCTGCCCCCAGGACTGGCTAATCCCAGCAACCCTATCAGTAACTCTCATACATGCGTCCTAGGAGATTAGCTCCTTTACTCAAGCTTGTCTTTAAAGGGAATCCGTCACTGCGTTTATTTCACCTTAAATGAGGGCAGCATAAACTAGTGATATAAATGCTGAACAGATAGGTGTATTACTTACATAATTCTGTTCAGCCGTTCTCCCAATATGCAGGAGAATAGGATTCTTGCCGCACCCCTGCCCCCACCCTTCAGCTGCTGCTTTACACAGCATAGATAGATAGATAACTTCCAATCAGCAGCAGGTGGGCGGAGTTTTCTGCTTCTCATGAATATCCTGGACTACTGGGCCCATGCACATAATGGAGAGGACTACTTATTGTCCATGGAGGATATCTCTGAATCAGCTGCACAGAACAATGTAAGTGATACATCATTCTGTTCCACTTCTCTGTCACTAGTTTATGCTACCCCGAGATAGGACAGCATACTCTCTTTATAGGGAACCAATCATCACAAAATCATCCCAGACGCTAGTAACACAGCATAATAAAGCCAGTAGCATCATTGGGGGAGGGCGCCATCTCAGGCGGCAGAAGACCTGGAATCGCCCCTGCACGGAGGAGGTCAGTGATGATGTTGACTCACAGGAATTACAAGATGGCCCCTCTGTAACACTGGGGGCTCTGACACAGAGAATCACGTGCCATTCGTGACTACTTAGTGTGGGGGGACTGCTCACGGTTATTTACATCCATCAGGGAAAGTTGTTTTCAAACTGGATTTTTTTTTTAATCAACTGGTGTCAGCTATACAGATTTGTAAATGACTTCTATAATAAGTCTTCCAGTACTTATCAGATGCTGTATGTCCTGGCCAGAGCAGAAGCAAATCCCCATAGAAAACCTCTCCTGCTCTGGACAGTTCCTGACATGGACAGAGGTGGCAGCAGAGAGCACTGTGTCAGACTGGAAAGAATACACCACTTCCTGCAGGACATACAGCAGCTGATAAGTACTATAAGGCTTATTAATTACAAATCTGTATAACTTTCTGACACCAGTTCTGAGAACAATAGTATTTCTCTGGAGTACCCCTTAAATTGTACTACAGCAGTCCTTCCCACACTGCTCTGGGGATCAGGAAAGTTAAAGGGATTGTACGGGGAGCTCAAGCCTTTTCTCCAGAACTGACCATGTCGCTACTACATTGTGCACCTATTGGTCATTGCGTGTGGGCATGGTTTCACCCACATACGATGAATGGAATAACTACCACCTCCCAGCATCTAAGAAGGTATATGTCTGATATGTGGAAATACAGATAGTGAGCAACGTGAAGCAGAAGGCTTGATCCGTCAACTGCTCCCTGCACATGCCCTTTAAATCCCGCCCTTTGCCTAAGCTCCACCCTCAGCCATCTTTCAGTCTAAGGCCTTGTTCTTCTTTTTTAAGCATAAAGTGTACAAAGATAATTTTTAGTATTAAACACGATGATTAAAGGGGTTATCCAGTGCTACAAAAACATGGCCACTTTCTTTCAGACATAACACGACTCTTGTCTCCAGTTTAGGTGCGGTTGCAATTAAGCTCCATTCACTTCAATGGAACTGAGCAGCAAAACCTGCACCCAAACTGGAGACAAGAGTGGTGCTGTCTCTGGAAGAAAGTGGCCATGTTTTTGTAGCGCTGGATAACCCCTTTAAATGCACCCATGGATACATTTATATGATCGTAAATTTAAGTATTGGACTGTTTTTGTTTTTTTTTTGCTTAAAAATTTTCCAAAATGCAACCGCTTTTTTTTTTGGGGAGATGGGGCTATAGCTTTTGTTATAAATACTTGAAAATAAAAAAAAGCCACATAAACAGTGAAAAAAAAAATCTCAAACAATCACTGTATGTGCAGCAGGAGAATCATCCCGCTGTCAGCTCTGCGTTCACGGCCGCCATCTACATTGCTCTCAAGCTGTGAAGAGTGGAGATCCCGCGGTTTTCAGAGAGCAGAAACTTCATCCCCCACCAGACTCTGTCCTACACTGACATTCAATTTGTAATATTTCAACTTTACGGGAAAAAAAACCTTTCAATTGACCTAATCCATCTACGGGTAGCGGGGCTGAGCTGCGAGGAAACATCCCGACATCTCTGACCAGAGCGATCAAACGTTAATGGGAAGTGAACACATCAATTAGAAACCTACATTGACATCAATTCTCTCAAACCTTTATCCTGCGGGGATGAATCGAATAATGGAAGCTCATGCTGGGCCCAGAAACAAGACGGAATCATCATTAGCCGAGTGTAAGAACCAGGCAGGACAATGGCGCACGGCTCAGACCGCTTTACCAACCAGAAAAAGTAGTAGTAGGATATTATGGATCTGATGATAGTTCGGCCTCCCTGACTGTATACTTATATAAGTATATAGAGATGAGGATTGTTACGGCAGGCAGAGATGGTACTGGCTTTAGCTGTCCATATAATACTGTACTGATGCATCATGGGATTGATAGCAGATTTAAAAGGAAAAGAGTGTAGTTTGAAACCTTAAAGTCAAGATGGTGACAGATCACATGACCCAGATACTCTAATAAAATGTGTGGTTGCAGCAGAGCTGGGATGAAAGAGATGACACTGCAAGGCTAGTCATGGTGAATGGGCATTTTATGGGTATAGAAAACTCGTAGAGTTGTCTTATGTTCTATTCTACCTGCTTTTCATTTGTTTTATGATGTATACCAGCCCGATACACACCTTCTCTTTTGGACTCCATCCGGAAATGGGCGGCTATGTTTATACTTATAGGGGGAGATTTATCAAACATGGTGTAAAGTGAAACTGGCTCAGTTGCCCCTAGCAACCAATCAGATTCCAACTTTCATTTTCCAAAGAGTCTGTGAGGAATGAAAGGTGGAATCTGATTGGTTGCTAGGGGCAACTGAGCCAAATCTGCTTTACACCATGTTTGATAAATCTCCCCCATTGTGATAGCACGGCCCAAATACAGTATTTGATGGAGCGTACCTAATCTGCCCACAGTCCAGAATTTCTCAGGACTGTCCCTCGAAAAGGGGTTGAGGCTTTTAGATGTCGGGGACATATATGTGTGGCCTCTGAGTCTCCACCCCTTTCCTGTGATGTAGTCGGGGGCTGCTGATCGTGTGTTATGGCAGCAAAAAAAATGTTGCAGCAATAAAAAAAAGTGGAAGGTTCCAATACTAGCGATGAGCGTGAGCGAACATTAAAAAAGTGTCCTGGTTTGGCTGTGTGGCCAAGTCCGAACCCTCGCATTGAACTCCCGGCATCTGGATGTTTTCCTGGAAGCCCTAGGGTTGCCTCTAGTTTCTGGGAGTTGAATGAGGGTTGGGGTTCCCAGACACTTTTCTGATATTTGCTTATCACTAGTCATTACTTTCATGCTGCCCGTACCTTGGGGAGGTCCCAGTGACTTCTACCGGCCCGGTTGGCAGGGAGTAACCACCAGATATCGCCCCCATTGACTCATGCTTCAGGCAGCATGAAAGTGATGGCAGGTTCCCTTTAAGAACTGTGTGCAGACCAGATTTGGCAGATTTGTGTAATATGGATGACTCACAGTAGCCCCTCCCAGACACGGCCAAAAAATTTTTCCAACGTGCTGCTTGAAGTTATGTCAACTCTATCCTATTAAATTCGTAACTATTCCGTCCTACTGTGCAGCATATGGAGCGCTTCATAAACACATGACAGCTCCAGGATGGAAATGCTAAAATAATGTCTCAGAAAAAAAAAACAACCTGAAAATTCCTGCAGAACATTACAACGCAACAGAGAGTATTTTAATCCGCACAACTATACACCTATGACTGTGAACCTGCTGCTCTCCAGCTGTTCCAATCTAACATGCCCCACCCTTCTCTCTCCCTGCATCATCTGTCTGGGATGAGAGTCAGCCAGTCCTTCTGAAATTGGCAGATTTTTCACTAACACGTACTGGAAGCCCAGAAATTAAAAAAATAAAAATAAAAAATAAAAAAATTATATTATATATACATACACACATATATATATATATATATATATATATATATATATATATATATATATGAAAATACAAAAGAAATGATACTCACTTCCCCTGATCCCCCTCAGCTGATACTCCTGGTCCCTGCTTCTTTTTTCCTTATGAGAAACTGCCCTGCTCAACCAATTATTAATGAGACAACTCACAAGAACAGGGAAGAAGCAGGGACCAGGAGCGTTGGTGCAGTAGGTATAGAAGGTGAGTATCATTCCTTTTTTTTTTTTCCACATGGGTCATATATATAAAAAAAAACATGTATTGCTGGACAACTATTAAAGGTTGCTTGTTATATACCAAAAAAATTTCACACCGCTACAGGATTTGTATATTAAAGAGGAATTTAGAATGATCACATGGTTCTTGACAAATTACCTTTTGGACAGCCTGGGCCTATTTTTGAGTCTGACCACTATGGCTGCACCAGCTCTTAAAGGGGTTATCCAGTGCTACAAAAACATGGCCACTTTCTTTCAGAGACAGCACCACTATTGTCTCCAGTTCAGGTGTGGTTTGCAATTAAGCTCCATTCCCTTCAATGGAACTAAGCAGCAAAACCCTGCCCAAGCTGGAGAGTGGTGCTGTCTCTGGAAGAAAATGGAGATGTTTTTGTAGTGCTGGATAACCCCTTTAATAGATAAAAAATTGCCCAGTAGGGGTTTACAGAGCAAAATTATCAACGGTCTACCTTCATTTTAGGGTCCTATTACACGGACTGACTACAGCCCTAACAATTTTAGTGAACAAGCGCCAATCTGCTAGTTTAGTACTCATTTACAGGACCTATTAGACGGCCCGCTAATCGGGCAGTAAACGATGCATGGACATCGTTAACGATGTCCATGCAGCCCTTGCCGAAACACCTGATACCTTACCTCTCCCTACTCCCGGTCTTCTCTCCTGTGCTCCGCAGCTTCCTGGTCCTGGCGGCAGCTGTGGAGCACAGGAGTGAAGAACGGGAGCGGGGAGAGGTAAGGTGTCAGGTGTTTCGGCAATTGTCAGCCGTCAGCCACACATCGCTATTACATCTAGTGATGCGCAGTCGGCCCCCAACAATTTTAGGTCGAAACCTAAACCAATGACAAGTAGATGATCGTTTCGGAGCCGACAATCACTCTGTGTAATAGGGCCCTTAAACTTAGTTGGTCCATCTCATGTACATTTGGGCCTCTAGGGTGACAACTTTTTCAGAGCCAGAAATGAGGTCGGAATAGTTGTCACTTCCCTTCCCCGATTCTTCCCAGTAGCCCATCCAAAGTGGGAGATGGTGATTACACAGCGAAATCTCCCGCCATAGTATCACTCACATGCATTTTACTCTGCGGCATACTGGGAGCGAGGTTCACACATGAGAATCTGCATGCGTTACCATGACTTTGGATAATTTTTTTTTCATTGTTAAACAATGTCTGCCGCCTAAGGCAGCCGAGAGAAGTGTGTGTTGTGTTCCTTAGCGACTGAATTAAACATGCCCCAATGAACCCATTAATTATACAGAAGTCGACAGAGGACTGAAAAGGAGCAAAGACGCTGCTTGAAAGGTATCCAAACGCTACATGTTAAGTGTTTCAGAACTATTTCCCAGGCAACGTGGAATATTGCAGAAAGCGAGTAAGAGGAAAGCAGTGGCTGGAGGCAGCGGGGCAGACGAGGATCAGGGGGCAGCACATAGGTCCACTCGTACTTACTTTGGAGTTGGTGCACTTCTGCTTTAACTTCTCCACCATGTCCCCCATGGCGACCTTCAGGTCAACTGGTTTTCTGTTCTGTAGGAAGAAGGGAAGAGGTCACAAAAGGGTATAGCTAAGAAACCTTGATTACAATGTAGTCCCTACAGGCGGCCATTTTCACATTGGTCTGCTTACTACTGTAGTTATGAAATGAGCCGGATATGGGGCCCGATATACTGTACATAAATAAAAATATGTATACTACAGATATATATGTGTACATACACCAGTCAGACCAATGCTTTTAGAGAAGAGTGGTGGGCAGTAACCTAGAAGAGCTGTCCACAATGGGAGGGAAAAGAGCAGCATATCAGGAGGAGGAGGCAAGCTAAATGATTGTATTTGCAAAATTATTTAAAGAGGCAGAATTGTTGCAGAATTTTTTTTAATTTTTTTTTAAAGAAATCAATAAAAAAAAACCCAACACCACAATGTACCTGATGGTACGTTCGCTTTAAGTTTTCTATGTTTAAATCAACGTTATACATTATAACTGTTAAACTGTTGTCCATGTTCCCTTCCTGCCCACATTTGGTCTTTTCTCTGTTAAAAAAAAAGAGACCAAACACAGGAAATCCCAGTCTTTTGCACGCTCACAGACATGGTTTGGTATCGATTGACAGCCATTTCTGAGCGAGACAAGTCTTCACCGCGTATATATATATATAGCTGCTGCGCATCCACATTCGGTACCAGAGAATACTGGGGGTGCTTGCATTGTATGGTCAGCTCTCCTGTCACATAGCACCAAATCCTCTGTAACCACACAGTGAAATTATACTGCCTGAATTGTCAAAGGGGTTGCCCTGTTAGGAATATGTTGACCAACATGCTCTCTTAAAGGGAACCAATCACGCAGAATATGCCCCTAATGATTAGGAAACGTGCTGGTACATCACCCAGCACCCTTCCCAAACATACCCCTGTACCCTCCTTGTTTACACCGTAATCTTACATTTCTGAAGTCCCGCTCTGTATGGTAATTAGGTATAAGTAGTCGCAGTGGGCGTATGTAGCCGACGTCTTTAGCACGGAGCACATGCTTAGTACGGTGAGAGAAGACGCTGAAGTACTGCGCATGCGCAGCGCGCTAAAGATGTTAGAGCACCACCGACATGGAATGCAGTCCCCGGGTGACGTCAGCGGAGCGCAGGTCTTTCAATCACACCCCTATCTCTGTGGGGATTCTGAAGAGCAGCTCAACAGTCGGACCCCCACTGATCAGCTGGTTGATGGGATAGGGGATTTGGAGTTGGGAATACCCCTTTAGGGTGGGTTCACGCATAACTGATCCGCAGCGGATTTCACGCTGGGTCTGTGCTCAATCTTGCTTCGGTGCTCCTGGTCTCTTCTGGATGTCCCACTGAGTCAATCAGTGGCTGCAGCGGGGCAGCACACTGATTGGCTGAGCGGGATGTCCAGATGCCGTAAGCCCCCGAAGCAAGCCTATCTCAGCGGCGGGCTGCAGGATGCGGGCGGGGATAGGGGATGCGGGCTGCTGAATGCAGCGGGGGATGGGGTGATGCGGCCGGAGATGGGGGATGCGGCCGAGGATGGGCTAATGCGGCGGGGCTGCGGACAGCGAGGGGTTAAAGCACATATTTACAGCGGGATGTTAATCCCGCTGCAAATATGTGCTATCATAGGGGTGAATGGTACCGGATCGGCAGCAGTTCTCGCTTCGAATCCGCAGAAGTGAGATCCGCTGTGGATCCGGTAGGTGTGAAGGCACCCTTAAAGCGAATATATCCCTGGTACATTGACCTGGGTGGACGCAGGGATGGGTGGCCATGAAGCACTGGCGGCAGGCCCACTGGCCCAGAGTGTGATGAGACCCCCTCCCCTCTGTGACGCGGCTCTATTAGAATCAATGGAGCCACGTCACAGAGTAGAGGGAAGATCGCCACACTGGGGGCTGGCCGGTGCTCGGTAATAGACCGGCCCCCATACAAACTGAGCAGCGGTTCAAAAAAAAAGGGCTGCAATACCGACATCCCTGCGCTGGAACCACCGGTCTATTCATGAAAAATTAAGCCAGACCCCACCACCACCACACGACCACCTCAAAAACACAGACAGATGCACCCAAAATGTCAACCTTTGGAAACATTGCCCCTTTTCATCCTCGATTGCAGAACTGTCTCGCCACAATCGGCTCTCCATTCATGTATTACACTATGGCTATTCATCTGAGTTTCCGCCATGTTATACTATGTTTCCCCCCTATTGGAAGTACGTTATGTGTCGTTCTGAAGGATTGGGTGGATAAAGCGTGTTACATTGTCGCATATCAAATTCCCTAAAACTAAGCGAGTATGACTGACATACAAATGAGGATTCGGAAGCTCGCTGATTCTGCTACTAATAAAATATAAATAAAAGAAGCCTGATTATAGCACCGCCATATAAAGGTCCCCGCATGTAACCACGGCAACCATTGTTTACTCTGCCGGCTTCCCTTTCTCTTTTCATTCAACAGCTTTATTTATAATACTCTTTGGCAGCCCTTTCAACATACAATTAAATTAGATTGTCAGCAGTCTCCATCATGTTAACAAATCCGCTGTATATAACCGTAAACCAGCGGATTGTAAACTGAGTGACAGGGAATGCTGGGAATTTCAGTGTATAGAAATCTCTGTCAACCACAAGTGTCCCTCTAAAAAGTTGGGAGGTATGGAGGAAAGGCTAATGCAAAGCATTATGGGGAAGTTTGATGTCATGTGTTCTCAATCATTATCATCTGCTTTACAGCAATTGAGGAGCAGCTTTAGCTGCCCATAGCAACCAATCACAACTCAGCTTTCAGATCTTAACAAGCTCTTATAAAATGAAAGCTGAGCTTTGATTGGTTGCTATGGGCAAGTTAGACTGTCTCAGCTGCGCATGGCAACCAATCACAGTCCAGCTTTTATTTTACCATAGCAATTTGAGAAACGAAAGCTGAGCTGTGATTGGTTGCTATGGGCCACATCAAACCAAATAATTTGGTGTTTGTAGTGTGGCCTAACCATAGAGTGCTCGCTTGGTTTTAAGTGTGTTTAATGGCCTCTGCAGTAGAGCACATTGCCAGTCATTAAAGGGTTAATGCTTCAGATGCGTTTACCTGTAGTAACCATGGCAACCGTGCACTGTGATGACAATCGCTTATGTCATAAAGAAGGTTCCATAAAAGCAATGCACCGCTCCCTGATCAGCGCCATCTTGGATGAGCCAGAGGACCTTGAGCTTGATTATTTTACTGCCCCCTACCCTTGATGTTTTTGGAGGTTCTAGCGGGGGGAAAGGGGTGGTCTGCTTTAGGCTACCCCTTCAACCGAGTCTCCATCTTCTCGAGAAGCGGACCTGGATCTGTGAGGAAGAAGAGATACGTCCGCCAAGCCATCAATAAGGTGACTGATATTGCAGCCAGATCTCTCTCTCACATCCAGTTTATTGTATTTATAGTATGGTATTACCCTCTAAGCCCAGGGGAGGGGCAACTTTTCAGCCATGGCTCCCTTGAGGTTTCCTCCACAGGAGGTTTTTCCTTGCCTGAGTGCTGAAGGTTGACTCTTCATGAGTCGGGGGTATGCCATTTTCAGTGTCATGCGATTTTAAATAAAATTTGGCCCCTTTGACACCTGATTACAATGTGTTGTGTCTTTATTTCGCGTTCTTTGGTTATATTTATTATGCTTGGGAGCTGCGAGTCCATCCATAGTGCATAAAGAGTCAAAGCCGGAGCACAAGTAGGATGGAGAAGGGGAAAGTACAACTCTGCATGTACGCCCTTGTCCCTGGATTAGAGGGCCACCAAAATTTTGAAGGGGGAAAAAAGAAAAACCACACACATGCCCCGTGTGTGGCCTAGGTTACTGCTCTACTGGTCAGGCTGGTGCTCCCCCCAAAATCCACAGGATAGGGGATATTAAGCTGATTGGTGGCGGTCCCAGTGGTCACGAAAATGTGGGGAAAGTATCCCCCTCAAATAAACCAAGGGAACGGTGCTCTATAATTCTCTATGGGGCTTGTTATCCCTTATCCAGTGGCTAGGGAATAACTTTGGGAGAGGTGTATGTATAATATGCCTTGGCTTTTCAGAAATATGGCATATAGCATTTTTTTAGAGGTCAAAAATGCTGCGACCAGATGTTAGCTAAGAGTCCTAGGACATTTTTCAGCTGTGGCTTTTTTTATTTTTGTGAAATTGCAGTAGGCTATACTTTGATGTTTTGCGCTATAGACTTCTATGGGGGGAAGAGGGGTGGAATTTCATGTCTTTCACATAACTTGTACTGAAAAAAAGTTGCAGGGGATAAAACATCAATAGTAATTTACCCTAAAATGAGAAAACGCCAGAAAAACTGCCAGAACAGAACACCAAAAAGCGGGAAAATGTGCAACAATCTTACTCTTGGTTCAGATTTGTGGTGAAATTGCTGCAGCTACTTTTGTGGATGTTGTAAAATTAAAGGGGTACTCCGGTATTTTTCATTTTCAATATTTCATTATTTATTCAAATTAACTGGTGTCAGAAAGTTATATAGTTTTTTAATTTACTTTTATTTAAAAAAAATCTCCTGTCTTCTAGTATTTATCAGCTTTTGTATGCCCTGCAGGAAGTGGTGTATTCTATCCAGTCTGACACAGTACTCTCTGCTGCCACCTCTGTCCATGTCAGGAACTGTCCAGAGCAGTTACAAATCCCTATCGAAAACCTCTCCTGCTCTGGACAGTTCCTGATATGGACAGAGGTGGCAGCACTTTGTCAGACTGGACAGAATACACCACCCTGCAGGACATACAGCAGGTGATAAGTACTGGAAGAGTTGAGATTTTTGAATAGAAGTAATTTACAAATCTATATAACTTTCTGACACCAGTTGGTTTGACTGAAAAACCCTTTGGCTGGACAACCCCTTTAAATTAAATAAAAGAGTTGAAATTAGCTTGACTAAACAGTCTAAAAATGAGCCATATTTAGCCCCTGTTCACACCGCATTTTTACTCTTTTCGCTCCCTGACAGTTATAGTTATGATGGATGCTACTCTATACTATCTATACTACATAGACCCCCAAAATTCTTACTGTAATACCTTCTGTTCTTGCTTTTCAGTCTGAATAATAATGTTATGACTCATAAATGATTGTGATTTGTCTAGAATCTGGAACACGTCTAGATTTTCTGTTTCGTTAAAGAAATCCCATCAGGACATATTGCACAGTTTTAGGCTATGTTCACACACAGTATTTTTGCTCAGTATTTTAGTGAGTATTTTTCAACCAAAACCAGGAGTGGATTGAAAACACAGAAAGGCTATGTTCACACACTGTTGAAAATCAGATAAAACATGGCTGCTTTTTTTTCTTCCAGAATCGGCACCACTCTTATGCTCAGTTTGATTGTAATTTTGCAGTTCCGTTTGATTGAAGTGAATGGAGCTGAATTGTAATACCGTACACAACGGTGGCGCTGTTTCTGGAAGAAAGTAGCCCTGCTTTTTCTGATCCTAGATAACCTCTTTAAACATAGCCTAGCATCGCATTTGTTTTTCAGCTCTCCATATTTTGGTGTGTAATATTCGTGAACTGTTTCTTTTTTATATATATTTTATATTTGCGACTCCAGATCGGCGCTCGCTTACAGAGGTTATTACATGGCTTGATAATCATGCAGCAAGGGCTGTATATACATCCTAAGTGATGTCTGTGCAGTCCTTGCCTTTAGTGTAAATAATAAACGTTATACTTACCTGTCCATATTCCCCGGTGTTCTTCTTGCTTCCGCCCGCTGCCGCCAGTAGGACTTCTGAGCCAGTCTCTGAACTGAGAGGCTGCTCAGCCAATCACTGACCTTGTTGCTATCCCTTCTCAGCCAGCCTTCTCACTACAGAGACCAGCTCAGACATTCTACTGTTGGCAGCAGGCACAAGTGAGAAAAACACAGCGGAAAACGTGGACAGGTAAGTATAACGTTTATTTTATTTTTTTACACATGTATCATCCGTCGGCCGTGCATCACAATTACACATAGCAATGTGCGCCTGGCGGTCGATGACTTTTAGGCAGAATTAAAAGTCAAGATCAGCTGATGATTTTCCTGTTCGTGTAAAAATCGTTGCCTCTGCATGTAATGGCTCTGTGTAACGGCTAATTAAAGGGGTACTCTGGATTGGTATAAAGAATATAATAAAGATGTTATGCTTACCTATTCACTTTCCCCATGTCTCTGTGTCCCCCACTGACCGCAGCAGCCACCGCTGCTGACAAACCTGACCGAGTCGGGACAGCAGGAGAGATAAGCATAACAGGTTTATTATTTAATATTAATGCCGGAGTACTACTTTAAATCAAGTACTGCACTGATATCTCTAATAATGTCCATGCAGCCCTGCCTACACAATTATCAAGCTGTGTAATAGGCTTAGTAAGGCTATGTTCACACAACATATATTTTCGTAAAACCATGGCCGTTTTACAGGGGCCGTGATTATTACAATAATATACGTTACCTTGCTGTGTATGGGATCCCGGCCGAAGCGTTTACACATAGAATACGCTCCGGCCGGGATCCCTAGCGGCGCCGCAAACAACTGACATGTCAATGAATAGCGGCTGCAGAAAACCCTGTCAGTGCACACTGTGGAGCGAGCGGCGCCGGCCGCACGCTCCATAGTGTGCTGTGGGGAGTTCTGATGTGGGCGCGCACGGATGTGCCTGCATCAGAACTCTGTGACTGCAAAGATCAACCGGCTGGTACTGCGGTACCGGCTGGGATGGTTTTTTCAGGGACCGGCCGGGTCACGGATCGGTCGGTCTCTTACGTAGTCTGCACATGGCCTGAGGGTGCGTTCACACAGACAGATTTATCTGACACATTTTTGAAGCCAAAGCCAGGAAAAAGAGGAGGAATCTCAGTCCTCCCTTTATGACCTGTTCTTTGTTTATAGTCTGGTCCTGGCTTTGGCTGCAAAAATCTGTCAGATAATCTGTCTGTGTAAACGGACCCTAAGCGATTGCCAGTCTAGCAGATTACCCCGTGGGTTGAGCCATCTAATACGGCCCATAGACTTTTATTGGCCTCACATCTGAGATTGCGGGCGGCCCATGGATGAAACTTTGTGGGCCGCTCCTGCAAATGTACGCAGATGCGTGTAGGAGGCTTCATGCGTAAAACCTGGCTTTAACCAACAGGACAGTCCCAAGGTATGAGCCCCCTGGTCCCCAGCCGATCCACGTACCTTCATTTCCAGGTAGGCCTCATTGAGGGTGATGAGCTGATGGTGGCGATGGTCTCCAGCAACCGCGCATAAGACGCAGATGATCTTCAAGTCATCCTTGCAGTACAGGCTCAGCTCCTGCTTGTGTACGGGACAGGCCTTCCCCCCCGATGCCACACTCGGTTTCGTCTTAGTCTCTGGTTCCTCCACGGGGGTAGTCTCTTCCTCCGGAAGCGACGCCGAGAAGTCTCTGACCCTGTGGGCAGCGTATTTCTGCCCATGTTCGGAAGCGTGCGCATCACAGTAAGAAAATTGACAGTCGTCGCAGATCACAACCGCGTCCTTGGCCTCGTCGGGCTCACAGGCGTCGCAAGTGCCATCATAAGGAAGCTGGGAGGTTTCTTCCACTGCGCTGGCCATGGCTGAACCTGTATCCTGAACTATCAGTTCATAGGCTGCCGGATCGATTAGTCGGTTTCCCTGGAAATATTGTTCCCACTAGGTTGCACTTCTGCTGTGCACTTTGTTCCCTTGCACTTCCTGCAAGGTTGCGAGCTCTGTTAAGCTTGCACGCTCTCTATCCCGAGCTCACCTTTCCTGTTCGGCTACTTGTGTCCAGGCAGCAAAGCTGATCCCCCCCCCCTCCTATCCAGAACAATGAGGATTTCCTTGGCTCAGGCCTCGGCTCTGCTGAAAGCTTCCTGGATCTGCTTTCACTTTCCACGCTGCCGTGTTTTGCTTCCTGAGTCAGAAGGACAGGAAGTGAAAAGCTTCTCGGAGACTCCGAGCTCCATCCTCGCTGGGGAAGAAGTCGCAGTGGATCAACACCAGTGAAGGTGTTTCCTATACAGAGCTGTGATAGTTCACCGTGCAGAGATCCTACAGTAATGGAGACGACTAAAAGGAAATCTGATTGATATGAAAATTAGATGAGCGGGGTCGCTGTAATACATGGAAAGTCTAATAATTATTATTATAATTTTTTTATGTTTTTATTTACATTATTTATTTATTTTATTTTAGCCTTTTTAAAAATGTATTTTATTATTTCCACTTTACAACCCATCGTTCCTGGGGATTGGGACTAATGGTCCTTTTACACGGAACGATTATCGTGCGAATTTTCACGATAACGTTCGCATTTGAGCGATAATCGGCTCGTGTAAACACAGAGAACGATCAAGCGACGAACGATAAATCGCTCATTGTGATCTTTCAACAAGTTCTCAAATCATCGTTGGTCGTTCACTGAAAATTCGCAGGTCGCTTCGTGTAAATAGTATTACAACGATTCACCTTATGTGTGAGATTTATCTGACAGATCTTTGAAGCCAAAGCCAGGAACAGACTATGAACATAGAACAGGTCATAAAGGAAAGACTGAGATTTCTCCTCTTTTTAGATCCATTCCTGGCTTTGGCTTAAAAAATCTGTCAGATTATTCTCTCTGTGTAAAGGCACCAATAGGCCTTTAAACGATCGCAATGGGACAGACTATAAACAGGGAACAGGTCATACAGGAAAGACTGGGATCTATTCTCTTTTCAAATCCATTCCTGGCTTTGGCTTCAAAAATCTGTCAGATAAATCTTTCAGCGTAAATGCACCCGAATGGTGCGCTTACACAGACAGATTTATCTGGCAGATTTTGGAAGCCAAAGCCAGGAATGGATTTGAAAAGAGGAAAAATTGCAGGTCTTTCTTTTATGACATGTTCCCTGTTTATAGTCTGTTTCTGGTTTTGGCTTCAAAAATCTGTCAGATAAATCTGTCTGTGTAAACACACCATAAGGGTCCGTTTACACAGATTTTCTGACAGATATCTGCCAGATTTTTGCAGCCAAAGCCAGGAATGGCTTTGAAAAAAGAGAAATCTCAGTCTTTCCTTTATGACCTGTTACTTGTTTATAGTCCATTCCTGGCTTTGGCTGCAAAAATCTGGCAGATATCTGTCAGATAATCTGTGCGTGTAAACGGACCCTTAAAGGAACATAAGGGCCCAAATTTTTAATACTTCACCTGGACGGTGATCGGCTGAGTGGCCTGTCAGCTCTGAAGCCACAGTGTGCCGTGCCGAGATGCATACAGAGTGCACGAGAAGACCAGGAGCGTGGACAGGTGAAATATAACCTGTTTGGGCAAGGGCTGCACAGACATTGCTAACGATGACCGTGCAGCCCTTGCTAAACAATTATCGGGCCGTGTAATTGTCCCAGTAAAGGGTCCATTTACACAGAAAGATTATGTGACAGATTATCTGCCAAAGATTTGAAGCCAAAGTCACAAACAGACTATAAACAGGGAACAGGTCATAGAGGAAAGCCAGAGATTTCTCCTCTTTTCAAATCCATTCCTGGCTTTGGCTTCAAATCTTTGGCAGATAATCTGTCAGATAATCTTTCTGTCTAAATGGACCCAAACGAATACCAATCTAGCAGATCGGCACTCGTTTTCAGTATTGACCTGGCCTCCATTGCCCAATGTAATAGGACCCTAAGGGTTTGTTCACACTGAGGAATCCGGGCAGATCGCCCGCTGCAGATTCTGGCGCTCCCCCACACCTCCGGCTGTGCCATAGACTCCATTCTATGGTTGGATGGATTCCGCCGTCCGCCCAAAGAATTGAGATGTCAGTTCTTTGGGTGGACAACGGAATCCACCCAACCATAGAATGGAGTCTATGACACAGCCGCGGATGTGGGGGAGCGGCCGAATCCGCGGCAGGCGATACACCCAAATTCCATAGTGTGAACCACCCTAATTCAGCGGTTTGGAGATTCATGGTCCTGTCCCAGCCACCCACTGTGCAAGGGAACTGCAGCAAGCATGGTTAGGGCAGGGATTGGGAACCTTCAGCACTCCAGCTGTTGCAAAACTACAATTCCCAGCATTTCCGTACAGCCATAGCTATAGCAGTTCCTCATATTTGGGTTAGGGCTACACGGACACATAGATCATGCACCCATGTAGCATTGTCTGTATTGTAGCTAGTGAATGTAAATGGAGATGTATTGTGACCCGCAAGTTGACAATTGCCATAAATCCAGCATAGACTTGCAGTTGTGGCTACTTGCGAGTCGTACTCCATTCACTTTTAGGCCAGGTTCACACTACGGCCGTATTTGTACAAACAACGGCCGTTATTTGTGAAATAACGTCGGTTATTTGCGCAATTACGGCCGTTGTTATTAAATACGGCCTTGTTTTTTACGTAGTGTGAACATAGCCTTAGGAGCAATGATGCAGCAATGTACCATGGCGATCTTTGGTGTTGCAGAAAACAAATTACATCCTGTCGGGATCATATTATGGTGTAAATACAAACTATCCCCCTTAGAGGCTGTTACAGCCAATAGTCACTTAGGGGGAGATTTATCAAACATGGTGTAAAATAGAGCTGTCTTAGTTGCCCCTAGCAACCAATCAGATTTGTTAGAAAGTAGATGAAAAAAAGGCCTGATGGGCTTGTTGATAGAGGACGATGGAAATATGGAAGAACATGAGCGATGAAGCTACCCCTCATAATGCTGTCACCACCTGAGAGCACGCTCATTGTATCACCGACAGATATGACCCCTTTCATCAACCACCGTGACGTCCTCTTTTGTTAGTTCTATAGATAGCAGTGTCTATAGTCTACCCTCCTCCTGGGGATTGAGGTCATAGGACTATCGGTTTACAAAGGAACCTTAGATCCTTTCCTCATTGTTTTCTTAATCTCCAGAGAATTTCCTCCCATGCTCATGCAATCTCGGAATGGTGGGCACTGCTAAGGCTTTGTGTTCTTGGCATTATACACATATTTGTTAACTTCCTCTTAGACCTCGTTCATTTGTGTCAGGTTCTAGGCCAAATCTGAAGACACGCATCGCGTGCAAAGACATAGGGTTCTTACAAACCCCTGGGGGATGCTTTCTGCAGGAGTTACAAAGGGTTGTGGTTAAAGGGGTACTCCAGCGGGGAGAGGGGGGGCACTTTTTTGCTGGAACCGGGGAGGAGGTGGCCGAGGGAAAAGACGTCCACTCACCTCCCCGGTTCCAGCGGCGGGTCCCGCATCGCGGCGCTCTGGTGCCCAGTTCCTGGCCGCTTCTGGGTGTCTGATGCGGGCCCGAGACGTGACGACTCAGTGAAGGAGCCACTCAGTGAAGGAGGTGCGATCCGTTTCAAGTCCGCTCAGATCCCGCCTCTGTCACTGAGTGGCTGAGCGGACCTGAGACGTCACGTCTCGGGCCCGCGTCAGACACCCGGAAGCGGCCAGGAACCGGCACCGGAGCGCCGCGATGCAGGTCCCGCTGCTGGAACCGGGGAGGTGAGTGGACGTCTTTTCCCTCGGCCACCTCCTCCCCGGCCCCAGCAAAAAAGTGACCCCCCCCCCGCTGGGGTACCCCTTTAAAGATAAGCGGAACGGGAGCATGCTCGAGTCCGATCATTCGACATTTTAATAACACTGGCTGAAAAAGTCTGATGCAGCCCTAGGGAGTCCAGAAAAACATGGATGTGTAGTGTCCCACCACGGGTGTTTCCTATGTCACACCTGTCGCAAAAGCCCCTTTCTCAAAGTTAAGTGGTGATGAAGGTATTTATTAATTTCACCACAAGATGTCAGCGTTTTCTATGTGAGCTCTTTTCTGTTGCACAGCTGCTATGTACTTTTATTGTCCAATTGAGATACTATTCTTTTCTGACCTATCCTTTCTCTTCTCTTCTTTGCACACATTCCTTTCCATCACTCACAGGGCCTCTTACACACCCCTGTAGGAAGTAGTCACTTGGTGGGAGGAAGTGTAGCGTCAGTCTTATCTGGTTTCTTGTGAAAAAAGGACACACAGGGCAGACGTCCCTGCTGTAGCCAAGCCAGGGATTGGCTCTGTCAGGACCCCTGTACGGGACAGTCTAGTTCAGTTCAGTTGCGTTGATGAGGTTACGACACGTGTATGAAGCAACTCAGTTTCTCCAGTCCATCCACTATTTCCACTATGCATTGCTAGACACTACAAGGAGGACAAGTCGGGGATAAACCCAGCCCATGCTGAGAACCTCTCTCCAAAGTGCAGGGCAGTATCCTGATCTACAGAGGAACTAGCCTGAATAGGACAAAGCTACCAGAAGGTCTACGTATCCTATCTCGCAATGCAGGTGACACTGGGAAACCTCGGCTGTGGCTTGTCTATTAGGACGGAAAACTGGACACTGTAGGGCAGACGGTCGTCAGACACAGTCTAAACACGGGTACAAATAAACTTCTCACTCCCAAATCTCAAGTATTCTTCTCTCAAGTTGCGGCAGAACACAGTACTACTTTGGGTTGGAACTCCCTTGACAAACTCCTCTCCTCTACGCTGTTCCGCTGTTACTTTAACTCTATAAGTACTGTTACAACTATCTCTATTATATTCAGCACTTACAAGTATCTCCACAGCACAGATCCATTTAAGCACTCAAGTCTGTATTAAGATTTGTCTATTTGCTGCCGAAGTGTTCTGTATTATACAGAGACTGCACAGTAAAGCTGTTTTATTTATTCACCGGGACTCAGTCATCCTTACATCAGCACCAGCACCTATACACACTAGCTGTACACCTTGGGTCATTTTCCCCCGATAGTCTGGGTGGGTCAATTGCCCCTCAGGACTACCGTGACAAGAGCCCAAGGGACCCGCAACAACCCGCCAGGGGGATACAGTCAGCCACTCTACAAACCAGGGACCAACATCACACCTGTGTGCTGGACTAGCACAAATGTTGTGAAATGACCACAAGTCATTCTATCCCTGTGCTTGGGCAGTGACCCTGTGCTACTCTATATATGAGTGAAAAAGCCATATGGGGTGCCGAGGTAGCAGTCATAGCCTGACCTTCCAGTCCAAAAGATCCCTTTCCTATCGAAGGGTTAAAAAAAATTACGGTATTGAAACGTTAAAAAAATTTACGGTGTTGTCTTTTGCCTAAAGGAGCAGTGTCAAAGAGGAGGGTCCTAAATGGGCCGTGTCCTAGGCCTGCAACGCCTCTTTAGCAATGACCCTGGGGAGGATTCACCTCTTTGGCCTAGAGCAAAGAATCCATCTGCGTCGCATTGGTGCATGCGCAGAATTAGAATCTACTAAAGAGAAGAGGCATCACAGGCCTAGGGCATGGCCACTCTAGGCCCCGCCTCTTTGACACTGCCCCTCTAGAATAAAATACTATTTTTTTATGCAAAAAACTGCGCCAGAAGAGTTTTGAACCCGACAACAGGAAAGGACTTATGAACGATAGCAGTGGTTTGGGTGGGGTTGGGGGTGGATACAGATTAACCTACAATAAATAAAATGGGATGGGGGGGGGGGGGAGGCAAAAGCTTTATTATTCCTTTGATCCATGAAACAGTTTAAAGGAGTACTCCAGCAAAAATGTTTGTATTTCATATCAACTGGTGTCAGAAAGTTATATAGATTTGTAAATAACTTCTATTACCCCCCCCCCTGCAAGTCGTCCAGTACTTATCAGCTGCTGGATGTCCTGCAGGATGTGGTGGATTCTTTCCAGTCTGACACAGTGCTCTCTGCTGCTACCATAGACATAAACTCTCCTGTTCTCCAGACTAGGGCTATGTTCACACTACGTAAAACTACGGCCGTAGTTCTCGCCGCAGAACTACGGCCGTAGTATTCAGGGGTAGAACATAGCCTTATGTTCAATGGGATCCCGGCTGGAGCGTACACACATCGTATGCGCTCCGGCAGGGATCCCATGCGGTGCCGGAAAAAACTGACAGGTCAGTTTTCTGCGGCCGGAATTCTGTGAATTCCGGCAGCAAAAAGACCTGTCAGTTCACACAGTGAAGCAAGCGGCTCCGGCCGCTCGCTTCACTGTGGGCTATGGGAAGCTCTGATGCGGGCGAGCGCTGATGCGCCCGCATCAGAGCTCCGTGGCCGGAAAGATCTCCCGACCGGGGTCACGGAACGGCCGGATGTTCACGTAATGTGAACATAGCCTAAAAAGGAATACACCACTTCCTGAAGGACATATAGCCAGGGGCGGAACTACCGGAGCTGACATAGCCTGTAGCACCCGGCAGCCGATCAGGCCTCCCGAGTGCTGCAGCTGTTTGGGGTCCGGGGGTGCCCTGGTACCTGTCTCAGAGTCCGCTCGGGCTAGTACTTCCGGCACACGGAGCGTCTGTGCCGGAAGTACAGGCCGGGGGGCGGACTCTGAGCTCTCTGGTACCTGTGCTGCCGGAGATAGGACGGGACACGCGAGGGCCCCCCCTTGTCATCCCGTCCTATCCCCGGCAGCACAGGTACCAGAGAGCTCATAGTCCGCCCCCCGGCCTGTACTTCCGGCACAGACGCTCCGTGCGCTCGAAGTACTAGCCCGGGCGGAGAAGACAGCCGACGGGGGAGTTAGGTAAGTTGTGTTTTTTTTTTTTTTTTTAAATCTGCTTTGCAAAGGGGGATGATACAGGGGGCATCTATGGGGGATATACAGGGGGGGGGGGCATCTATGGGGGATAATACAGGGGGTGCATCTATGGGGGATAATACAGAGGGGCATCTATGGGGGATATACAGGGGGGGGCATCTATGGGGGATAATACAGGGGGTGCATCTATGGGGGATAATACAGAGGGGCATCTATGGGAGATATACAGGAGGCATCTATGGAGGATATACGGGGGGGGGCATCTATGGGGGATAATACAGGGGGGCATCTATGGGGGATAATACAGGGGGGCATCTATGGGGGATAATACAGGGGGGCATCTATGGGGGATAATACAGAGGGGTATCTATGGGAGATATACAGGAGGCATCTATGGGGGATATACAGGGGGGGGCATCTATGGGGGATAATACAGGGGGGCATCTATGGGGGATAATACAGGGGGGGCATCTATGGGGGATAATACAGGGGGGCATCTATGGGGGATAATACAGGGGGGGCATCTATGGGGGATATACAGGAGGCATCTATGGGGGATAATACAGGGGGCCATCTATGGGGGATACTACAGGGGGCCATCTATGGGGGATAATATAAGGGGCCATCTATGGGGGATAATACAGGGGGCCATCTATGGGGGATAATAAAGGAGGGCATCTTTGGGGGATAATACAGGGGGGGGCATCTATGGGGGATAATACAGGGGGGGGCATCTATGGGGGATAATACAGGGGGGGCATCTATGGGGGATAATACAGGGGGGCATCTATGGGGGATAATACAAGGGGCCATCTATAGGGGGATTATACAGGGGGCCATCTCTAGGGAGACAACATAAGGGGCATTTATAGGAGGACCAAATGAGAGGGCATCTATAGGGGCACAACACAAGGGGGCCATCTATAGGGGGACAAGAAATTCTTTTAGGGCGGCACGTCTGTGTCAAGGGGGGTGCTCGTAGTAGGAAAAAATTCCTATGACATCATGAAAAATCAAATCTCGGCACTCACCATTTTCATGCTTCCATAAATCTTTATTTTAGAGAATTCATCAGATTTTTACAGCGGTAAAAAAACAGGACGTTTCGGCATCAAGCCTTCCTCAACTGTCTCAACTGAGACAGTTGAGGAAGGCTTGACGCCGAAACGTCCTGTTTTTTTACCGCTGTAAAAATCTGATGAATTCTCTAAAATAAAAATTTATAGAAGCATGAAAATGGTGAGTGCAGAGATTTGAACTTTCATGATCTATAGGGGGACAACATGAGGGGCATCTATAAGGGGGGGGGGGGCAACATGGGGGACCATTTATGAGGGGGATGGAAAGCACAGGGGGGGCATTTATAAGGGGCTAACTCGGGGGCATCTGTAAGGGGGAATACACAGAGGGGCATATACTATAAGGGGGTCACATAGTGTTAGGGCTACCAACTAAATGAGGGTGTAAAGGGGCCAATACAGATGTGCAGTGTATATAGAGATGAGGATGGTGCCAGTATAAGGAGCCTAATATGTTTGGCAGATTCTGTGGATCCGTGGCTCGGAGAAGTTCTCATAATGGCCCAGGGCAGATGGAGAAGAAAATGAAAAGGAAACAACTCTGATCAGAGAAGACGTCCCCTGTGAGTCACCTGATGTAACTGCACTGTAATGTATTTGGTGTACAGAACCTGTGTAGAGCTGAGTGTGTTGATTACGAAGTGGTCGATCGATCGAGGGAGGGGGGGGGGCCCATTCAAAAGTTTGCTATGGGGCCCAGCCATTTCTAGTTACGCCCCTGCATATAGCAGCTGATAAGTACTGGAAGACTGGAGATTTTTTTTAATGGAAGTCATTTACAAATCGCTGGCACTTTTTAGCAACAGTTGATTTGAAAGAAATATTTTTTTCTGCTGGAGTACCCCTTTAAAAGTTGCATCATTCTTCATTTACTAACAATTTCCTGAAAACAAACCGTTAATGCGAAACCTAAAAATTCTCCTTGTGTCCTCTTTCCGGCAGCGGAAGTGTCGGGTTGTTATGACAACACTGTCAGGATGCCAGGATAATGGAAGTGACAGCTGGGACAGGAGACGTGTGGGGACATTAACCAGAGACGGAGCAGGATGTTGGTGGTACTGAGATGTGGGTGAAACGCGTCACCTCAGCCATGTATTCATCACCATGACGGAGGGCATCACCTCCCCCCAACCATTCACTACAAGGTGGATTCCTGGCATCGCTCCAAAATTTCTGTGTTTTCTCGTTCTCAAAATTCTCTTATTTGGAAAAATTCCAGCTGCGCATTGCTCTCTTTTTTTGATTTGCATGTGGCTGAAATTCTAGAATAATTTGTTATACGACTGCGACCGGTACCCAAAAAGTGCAAACTTCGCCCACCTCTGTCCATGGCAGAAGTGATTTTCTATGGGAATTTACTTCCTGACATGGACAGAGGTGGCAGCAGAGAGCACTGTGTCAGACTGGAAAGAATACACCACTTCCTGCAGGGCATACAGCAGCTGATAAGTACGGGAATACTGGAGATTTTTTTTTTAAATAGAAGTGGATTACAAATCTATCTAACTTTCTGAAACCTGTTGATTTGAAAACATTTTCTTATCAGAGTACCCCTTTAAGAGGAAGTTCCGCTCCAATGTACATATAAGAACAGGGGCGGTCTGGGCATTTCTGGGGCCCCAAGCGAAATTATGTCTGGGGCCCCCCCCTCGACACGCGTTCCAAAACAATAGACCGCTGTGTGTTGCCCCCAGTAGTATATACCCCTTGTGCGCTACCGCCAGTAATATATAGACCCCTGTGTGTTCCCCCAGTTATATATAGCCCCCCGTGTACTCCCCCACTAGTATATAGACCTCCTGTGTGCTGCCCCAGTTGTATATAGACCCCCTGTGTGCTGCCCCCAGTTGTATATACCCCCTGTGTGCTCCCCCACTAGTATATAGGCCCCCTGTGTGCTCCCTCAGGGGTATTTAGCCCCCCTGTGTGCTCCCCCACTTGGATATAGACCTCCTGTGTGCTCCCCCACTTGGATATAGACCCCTGTGTGCTCCTCCAGTAGTATATAAACCCCCTGTGTGGTTCCCCCAGTAGTATATAGACCCCCTGTGTGCCCCACCAGTATTATATAGACCCCTTGTGTGCTGCCCTAGTAGTATACAGACCCCTGTGTGCTCCCCCAGTTATATATAGACCACCTGTGTGCCTCACAAGTAGTATATAGACCCCCTATATGTTCCCCCAGTAGTATATAGACCCCCTGTGTGCTCCCCCAGTAGTATATAGCCCTCCTGTGTGCTCCCCCACTTGGATATAGACCTCCTGTGTGCTCTCCAAGTTGTATATAGACCTCATTCTGCTGCCCCAAGTAGTATATAGACCCCCTGTGTGCTGCCCCCAGTAGTATATAGACCCCTCTGTGAAGCCCCTAGTAGTCTATAGCCCCCCTATGTGCTCCCCCCATTTATATAGACCCCCGATGTGTGTTCCCCCAGTTAAACAGACCCCTGTGTGCTCCCCCTCCCATATAGTATATAACACAATAAAACAAACACTTATACTCACCTGGGTCCGGGCGTCTCCTCTTCTCTTCACTCTTGTGGCCGCAGGAAGGGTTTTCCCTGCGATCACAAGATGCTGCACTCCCCTTGTCCTGGCGCCGATGCTCCAGTGATGTCACTGGAGCGCCGGCACCACAAGGACAAAGCTGCCACTTGTGACCGCAGGGAAAACCCTTCCTGCGGCCACAAGAGTGACTGACAGGAAGGGGGCCAATGTCTCCCGCTCTGTCAGTGCTGCTGCATGTAACTATGAGCGCTCATTGCGACTGCTCATAGTTACAGTTCAGATGGCAGCAGCGAGCGGGGCAGCGGCCCTGTCCAGCGGTCTTGAGCACAAGATCGAGGCGTGGGGCCCCCCTGGATGTTGGGGGCCCCAAGCGATCGCTTGGGGTGCTTGGTGCCAAAGACCGCCACTGTATAAGAACTGTATGATAAAGATTCATTGATAAAGTTCTGCTTTGTATAAATCACCCACATCCACATCACTACGATTCAGCCTTGTTTTACAACGAATATTGTTGCTGTGATACCTTCTCGTCTTGGTTACTGTAACTCTTTACTAGTCAGTCTTCCCTTCTCTCAACTCTTCTCTCTCCGGTCTATCCTGAATGCAGATGACAGCCTCATCTATCTGGCTGCACCACTGATGCCTCTATAGATTGTAAGCTCTTGTGAGCAGGACCCTTATACTTTTGTGTGTTACATAGTACAATTGAAAAAAAAACAACACATCATTCAAGTTCAACCAAGGAGGGGATGAATGAAAGGAAAGACTCCCCCCCCTCCCCCAAAGCCTTAAAGGGTCACTGTCGTTTAAATTTTTTAGCAGAAATCAATAGTACAGGTTATTTTAAGAAACTTTGTAATTGGGTTTATTAGCCGAAAAATGCATTTTTATCATGAAAAAGTAGTTTGAAGCTCCCCCCCTGTCTTCATTGTTCTCTATGGAGAGGGGAGGGATGGAGGGAGATGAGGCACCAAAACAGGACAACAAATAGTTAGTTTACAGCTACATCACCGGGCTATCTCCTCTGAAGTCAGCACTGACCTCTCTGACCTCTGAATACCGGTTTTCACACAGCTCCCACTGTGTAATCCTTTGTCCTCTGCTCCCTGCTGGCGACTAATCTCCCTCCTTCCCTTTCCATAGGTTACTCAGGGCTCGACTGATGTAAAAGAGTCGAGATTTCCTGATAATGAGCAGTGAATGAGAGAGAGGAGGGGGGGGGGGGGGAAGGCTTTTTGAATGCAGATAATGGCATATTTTCCTAATAAACCCAATTACAAAGTTAAAATCACCTGGACTATTGATTTCTGCAAAAAAAAAAAAAAAAAAACAACTTTTTGAGGGGGACTTTTAGCCCTAGCAGTCTTGTCTGTATAATGCTATAAATGCTATACATTTAAGCACAGGTGGTTCTGCTTAACGAGGGAAGAGTATATGCCTAGTGTATTCCTATGAGAACAGTGGAGTTTAGGAATATCTTAAGGAATATCTTAATGTCTCTCCCTTTCTTGCTCTCACAAGAAGATCTGGAGAAAAACATCTCTTTCCCGCTCTGCCGTTTTTCATCTTTACTTTTCTCTTTGCAAGTGTAATAACGCATGTATTGTAAATATTATCTGTTTGTATGGTACCATCTGTGATGACAATTTAAATTTTATTAGTTTGATTAGTTACAGTTTGGCATTACGCCTTTAAGCCCAAAGAAAGGGCAATCCTTTAGCCATGGTTCCCTACGGGGTTTCCTCCACAGGGTTTTTTTCCTCTCCTGTGTGCTAGAGGATGACTTTGTTGTGAGTCGAGGTTTTGCTTTGCACAATTTTCATAGTTTTGCCTGGACTTGAAATTCTAAGTTATATGTTCACGGCATTGAATTCATTGTGCAAAAATGTGTAAAAGATTAAAAAATTAATAAAAACAAAATCATGTAATTAAATAAAGCTGTGGCCATCTTAACACCAAAGTTTGCATGTTTTGTGCCTTTATTTCATAGTCTGTATTTATTGTTGTTGGAGTGACTTCAAGGGGAAGCGAGGGTCCATCCCATATCCAAAAGTCATTGGGATGGATTAATGTAACATTCTACACATATGCATTCATGTTATTGTGCTCTAAGAACATGTCTCTCCTGTAGTGAAGCCACCACTGTTATTGCTGCGATCAGATCCTGGGGTGAGTGTCCCACAGATTCCGTTCTCATAGTATCATAGAAGAATATTATTAGTTCTGCTGTTACAATGTTATTTCTGGTTTCGTTTGTACATTGACCCTCTGAATTGTAAATTGCTATAGACAGGCCTGTATTTAGAGTTCATGCTGCCCTAGGCACTTTGCACGCAAAGGCGACCTCCCCCCCCCCCCCCCCCCGTTACTGTACATGCATGGTATATACCCTGGCACTTGGATGCCGCTCCGCTTGATGCCCGCTGTTCTCATCAAACAGACGTGATGGAGGAAGGAAGGCGGCCAGGGACGTCTTAGTTTGGGGACTGGTTCTGTCCAGTGTCGGACTGGGGCACCTGGAGCCCACCAATATACAACCAGTGAGACACGACATGCTGACCCGCTCCTTTCCTGAATTCATCTGTGTCTGTGACAAATCCCAGAACACCCTCCATTTATACAGCTCTCAGGGTATGCTGGGAGTTGTAGTCTCTGAGAGGACAACCCTGTAATAAATCACTGTGTGCAGAGTCTCCTGGTGGCTGCAATCTGTGGGTGACAACCATCAGCCCTGAAGGTCCAGTAATACATCTGTCTACAGCGGCAGCTATCAGAGGATTGTAGTGCTGTACTATAACTCCCAGCATATCCTGAGGGCTGCAGACTGTCAGTACATGCTGGGAGTTGTAGTGCCTGCAGCTGTTGTAGTTGGGTCCTATACACTGGATGCTTTGTGGCATATAAGAATACATAGATCTGTGGGGGCTCAGTGTAGGGAAGTGACCCCAGAACATCACTAATAGGGATAGAACAAAAACATCTCCCCCCCCCCCCTATTAGTGATGTTCTGGGGTCACTTCCCTACACTGAGCCCCCACAGATCTATGTATTCTTATATGCCACAAAGCATCCAGTGTATAAGCACCTAGGACCCAACTACAGCAGCTGCAGGAACTACAACTCCCAGCATATCCTGAGGGCTGCAGACTGTTCTGGGAGTTGTAGTGCCTGCAGCTGTTGTAGTTGGGTCCTGGAGGCGTTGTGGGAAATCAGAATACAGAGATCTGTGGGGGCTCAGTGCAGGGACGTGACCCCAGAACAGCACTAATAGGGATAGGGGGAGATGTTTTTGTTCTATCCCCTATTAGTGCTGTTCTGGGGTCACTTCCCTGCACTGAGCCCCCATAGATCTCTGTATTCTGATCTCCCACAACGCCTCCAGTGTATAATGCACCTAGGACCCAACTACAACAGCTGCAGGCACTACAACTCCCAGCATTTACTGACAGTCTACAGCCCTCAGGATATGCTGGGAGTTGTAGTGCCTGCAGGTCTTGTAGTTGGGTCCTAGTTTAAAAGTTTGCGCTAGTGTACTGTAGTGACCGCAGGGCTGTGTCAGTACACTTCCGCAAACAATACACTGACCCATTGAGACCCCAATGGTACACAAGCTCTGCACACTATAGAAGTAATTACAGTGCAGTTACTAATGACTCACAGGTGACGTCTTCTCGAATTGCCGTCACTAACTTTTTGCTTTCTTCTCCATCTGGCGCAGCATCATGAAGACTTCTCCGACCACAACTCGTCTGCAGTGTGGGCAGCTGGGGGTGACTGGGGAAGGGAGGAAGCTGCGATTCAGGGGGAGAGGCTGGGGGCAGGGGGAGGGGCTGGGGGTCAGAGGTAGAAGCTGGGGGTCAGGGGGAGGGGCTGGGAGGCAGGGGAGCAGCTGAGAATGCAGGGGGGAGAGGCTGAGGGTTAGGGGGAGAGGCTGGGGGGAAGGAGAGAGGCTGGGGGAGAGTCTGGGTGGGGGCAGGGGGGAAAGGCTGAGGGTTAGGGGGAGATGCTGAGGGTTAGGGGGAGAGGCTGGGGGCAGGGGGAGCGGTAGGGGGGCAGGGGAGAAGCTGGGATTCAGGGGGAGAGGCTGGGGGCAGGGGGAGGGGCTGGGGGTCAGAGGGAGAAGCTGGGGGTCAGGGGGAGGGGCTGGGAGGCAGGGGAGCAGCTGAGAATGCAGGGGGGAGAGGCTGAGGGTTAGGGGGAGATGCTGAGGGTTAGGGGGAGAGGCTGGGGGGCAGGGGGGAGGCTGGGGGTTAGGGGGAGAGTCTGGGGGGGGGTAGGGGAGAGGCTGGGGGCAGGGGAGAGGCTGGGGGGCAGGGGGAGAGTCTGGGGGGGCAGGCGGAGAGTCTGGGGGGGCAGGGGGAGAGGCTGAGGGTTAGGGGGAGATGCTGAGGGTTAGGGGGAGAGGCTGGGGGGGGGGGCAGGGGAAGAGGTTGCCCCCTAGCAGGGGAGCAGCTGAGGATGCAGGGGGGCTGGGGGGCGGGCAGACGCTGTGGGGCAGGGGGGAGGGGCTGGGGGGGGGGAGACGGGGCGGCCAGGAGCAGGATGGTCAGGCAGGCTGGTTCCCTCCCCCCATGCAGCGCTGAGGTCCGGGGTCCGGGGCAGGTGTTGAGCTTCCGGCACACACAGTCTGACAGAGGCCGGAAGCTCACAGCTGCAGCCCCGCGGTCCCGGATCTTCTCCTACTCGGCGATGACGTCACATCACGTGAGCGCCGCCGAGCAGGAGAGAAGATCCGGGACCGCGGGGTTGCAGCTGTGAGCTTCCGGCCTCTGTCAGACTGTGTGTGCCGAAAGCTCAACACCTGCCCCGCACCCCGGCGCTACATGGGGGGAGGGAATCAGCCTGCCTGCTCCCAGCCGCTCCGTCACCCCCCCCCCCCCTTCCCCCGGCGCGGACTAGGCACTCGTAGGCCGGTGCCTACAGAGGTTTTTTTTTTAAATAAAAAAAAAAGTGTTCCACCTCTGTCCATGGAGTGTTCCACCTCTGTCCATGGCGCCGCCCTAGGCACCGGACCACGGGTGCCTAGTGGCAAATACGGCCCTGACTATAGAATATGTCAGAGCTATAAATAAATGGTAATATTATGAGTACTTTACCCTGTTGTCCGGCAACTAGACGTATGTTGCTAAACAATCTTTTATATCCAGTAGCTTCCTGTGTGTTATACATAGTAGAACGGCTTCTTAATCCTCGGGTGAGAAACGGACAGACGTTTCTTAGATTACAAGACAAGAATGGGCAGGAATTCCATCGCTTCAAGGAATTTGTCTGATATGGGTCGTGTCTGTGACGAAAGACGCGGTAATCTCCGCAGATCTGTGCCAGGTGGATGGTGTAACCACATTCTGTGTCAGGGAGATCTATCTATCTATCTATCTATCTATCTTTCTATCTATCTATCTATCTATCTATCTATCTATCTATCTATCTATCTCCTATCTATCTATCTATCTATCTATCTATCTATCTCCTATCTATCTATCTATCTATCTATCTATCTATCTATCTATTTTTCATCTATCTATCTATCTATCTATCTATCTATCTATCTATCTATCTATTTTTCATCTATCTATCTAGCTATCTATCTATCTATCTATCTCCTATCTATCTATCTATTTTTCATCTATCTATCTATCTATCTATCTATCTATCTATCTATCTATCTATCTATCTATCTCCTATCTATCTATCTATTATCTATCTATCTATCTATCTATCTATCTATCTATCTATCTATCTATCTCCTATCTATCTATCTATCTATCTATCTATCTATCTATCTATCTTATATCCATCCAGAGGGGGACCTATCACTTGTGCAGCCTGTTCAGCTGCACAGGGGCCCAGGCCAATAGAGGGGCCCGCGAGGCTCAGACTCTAAAGTGTCAGCTCAGCATGGCACATGTCTGTAGTGGGCCCCCCAGGCGTTATCAGCACTCTAGAAGTGCGGGCCCCCTGCTCCTGTGGGGCCCACTTAGTGACTGGATGTTGTGCCGCCCTTGGCTGGTTCTCCTCTCTCCTCCTGCACGCTGCTGCTGACAGCCCCTTCCCTTCTGTACTCCACTGTCCAGCATACCTTGTGTGAGGAGGAAAGGATAGAGAGCATGTGATGACAGGGGCTGGAGGGATCCTGCAGGGTTATGGCTGCCAGGGACAGGACTGTGAGGAGGAGAAACAGCAGCAGCTCTGACAGTGAGTGATTATTGTCAGTGTGTCTGTCAGGCTGCTGGGAGTTGTGAGATATAGCAGAGCCCCCACCCTCTGATGCTGATGTTTGATTGTAAAGCCCCTATTCCACCAACAGATCTGACGACAGATTATCTGCCAAAGATTTGAAGCCAAACACAATGACTGTACCCCCTCCCCCCTGCAGCATGGTTTTGTATTATTTCATCTCCCATCAAAGCAGCCACATACAGTACATGTCTCCCACCTGTGTAGCCACATACAGTACATGTCTCCCACCTCTGCAGCCACATACAGTACATGTATCCCACCTGTGCAGCCACATACAGTACATGTCTCCCACCTGTGTAGCCACATACAGTACATGTCTCCCACCTCTGCAGCCACATACAGTACATGTCTCCCACCTGTGTAGCCACATACAGTACATGTATCCCACCTGTGCAGCCACATACAGTACATGTCTCCCACCTGTGCAGCCACATACAGTACATGTCTCCCACCTGTGCAGCCACATACAGTACATGTCTCCCACCTGTGCAGCCACATACAGTACATGTCTCCCACCTGTGCAGCCACATACAGTACATGTCTCCCACCTGTGCAGCCACATACAGTACATGTATCCCACCTGTGCTGCCACATACAGTACATGTCTCCCACCTGTGTAGCCACATACAGTACATGTCTCCCACCTCTGCAGCCACATACAGTACATGTCTCCCACCTGTGCAGCCACATACAGTACATGTCTCCCACCTGTGCAGCCACATACAGTACATGTCTCCCACCTGTGCAGCCACATACAGTACATGTCTCCCACCTGTGCAGCCACATACAGTACATGTCTCCCACCTGTGCAGCCACATACAGTACATGTCTCCCACCTGTGCAGCCACATACAGTACATGTCTCCCACCTGTGCAGCCACATACAGTACATGTCTCCCACCTGTGCAGCCACACACAGTACATGTCTCCCACCTGTGCAGCCACATACAGTACATGTCTTTCACCTGTGCAGCCACATACAGTACATGCATCCCACCTGTGCAGCCACATACAGTACATGTCTCCCACCTGTGCAGCCACATACAGTACATGTATCCCACCTGTGCAGCCACATACAGTACTGTCACGGCCGCGGCGGCGTCCCGTGCTCCGGGCCGCCGCCGCGACCTCCCTCCATCTCATGCAGCTGCCGGGGTCCCTGTGCAGGGACCCGGCGCTGCTACACGTTCGGCCCCGGGGGGCGCCTCACCTCTCCACGCTCCTGTCTCTCGCTGTGCCGGCCGGCGCGCGCGTCCCCGCCTCCTAGGGCGCGCGCGCGCCGGCTGTCTCAGATTTAAAGGGGCAGTGCGCTCCTAATTGGTAGTTGCACCCATTCACTCCCCTATAAATCCCAGCATGCCCTGTCCCCTGTGTTGGAGCCTCTACATGCTTCCCATAGCGTTTGGCCCAGCTCCCTGTTGTTCCTGTGTCCTGTCCGTTACCTGGTCCCTAGTCCCTGTTCCTGAGTCCTGTCCGTTACTTGCTCTCTCATCTGCAGACTATTGCCTGTGCCATCTCCTGCCACGCCTCGCCTGCCGACACCAGCAACCAAGCCAGGGGTAGCGACCTGGGGGTCGCCTGCCGCAGCAAGTCCATCCCGCCTTGCGGCGGGCTCTGGTGAAAACCAGCGGCCCCTTAGACTCTGCTCCCTGGTGAGGTTTGTGCCATCGCTGGTGCCGGTCCAGTGGATCCACTACTCCGGGCGTTACAGTAGGCTCCAACCATGGATCCCGGCGAGGTGCCTGATATCCGCGAGGTAGCCCGAGTGGTCGCCCTACAGGCTCAACAGATTCAGCAACAGTCACAGCTGATTCAACAACTGACTGCAGCCGTTCAACAGCATACCACAGCTCAGCAGTCATCACCTCCGGCAGCCTCTTCAAAACTACGACTGGCTCTCCCAAATAAATATGGAGGTGACCCCAAGTTGTGCAGAGGGTTCCTGACCCAATGCACTATGTACATCGAACTTTTAAGCAGTCAGTTTGCCACCGAGCGCTCTAAAGTGGCTTTCATTATCAGCCTATTGGAGGGAAGAGCTCTGGCCTGGGCCACGCCACTATGGGACCGTAATGATCCGGTTGCTGCCAATTTTCGAATCTTCCTGGACGAGTTCCGCTCTGTCTTTGAGGAACCTGCCCGTGCGTCTTCGGCTGAGACTGCTCTCCTCAATTTATCCCAAGGGACTTCCTCCGTTGGTGATTACGCCATCCAGTTCCGCACCCTGGCTGCGGAACTAGACTGGAATGAGGCCGCTCTGATTGCCACCTTTAAAAAGGGCCTGTCCAGCCAAGTGAAGGATGTGCTCGCTGCCCGGGATCTGCCTACCTCCTTGAACGATCTTATTCTACTGGCTACCAGAGTCTACACCAGGTTTTCCGAGAGAGAGGAGGAGGTCCGGCAAGGACGGCGTCTGAGTCTGCCCCGTCGCCATCCTCGGCTGGCTCCGGTGTTCCAGAATCCTGTTGCTCCTATGTCCCAGTCGCTTCCAGAGGTTCCTATGCAGGTGGAACGTGTTCGCCTGACGACTGATGAGAGGAACCGTCGACTGGACCAGAATCTCTGCCTCTATTGCGGTGGCGCGGATCACTATCGACAGAGATGTCCCCAACGCCCTCAGCGTCCGGGAAACGCCCGCACCTAGGTCCGGTGGGAGAGGCCTCCCTAGGTGTGAATGCCACCTCTCCAAGGTTGACTATGCCCGTCTCCATCCAGACACCCTCTGGGCAAGTTTTCCAGACTACTGCCCTCATCGACTCTGGCTCTGCTGGCAGTTTCATCTCTGCTTCGTTGGTCCAAAGATGGCGGCTACCCGTGATCCAGCTAGCCCAACCCCGGTCTATCTCTTCGGTTACGGGGGAGGTTCTTACCGAAGCGGTGTACAGCCAGACGGCACCCCTAGTCCTCCAGGTGGGAGCCTTACATCAGGAGAAGATCTCCTTCTATGTCTTGCGCCATTCCTCTTCCAACCTCCTGCTGGGTCTTCCTTGGCTGCAATTCCATACCCCTAGGCTGGACTGGAGAACTGGGGAGGTTCTCAGCTGGGGCCAGGACTGTCATAACCGGTGTCTGAGATCCCCTCAATCCAAGTGCTCTACAAGGTCAACTGCTAATGTTAAGCCTCTATCCGGGCTACCAGAGGACTACCAAGACTTTGTCGATGTTTTCTCGGCCAAGGAGGCGGACTCACTACCACCTCATCGAGCCTATGATTGCCCTATAGACCTTCTTCCAGGGGCTTCTCCTCCACGTGGTCGAGTATACCCTCTCTCTGTGCCCGAGACTGAAGCCATGTCCTCCTACATCCAGGAGAACTTACAAAAGGGCTTCATCCGTAAATCCAAGTCTCCAGCTGGCGCCGGATTTTTCTTTGTTCAGAAGAAGGACGGTTCCCTCCGCCCATGCATAGACTATCGGGGCTTAAATAAGGTGACTGTTAAGAACCGCTATCCTCTTCCGCTTATTCCGGAACTATTCGACCGTCTTCGTGGAGCAAAGATCTTCTCCAAGCTGGATCTCAGGGGAGCGTATAACTTGGTCCGAATTCGTAAAGGAGACGAATGGAAGACCGCTTTCAACACCAGGGATGGGCACTACGAATATCTGGTCATGCCATTCGGCCTATGCAATGCCCCAGCGGTCTTCCAGGAATTCGTGAACGATATCTTCCGAGACCTCCTCTATGTCTGCGTCATTGTCTATTTGGACGACATTTTGGTCTTCTCCCCTGACCAGCAGACTCATGTGGCACAAGTGCGTCAGGTTCTACGAAGACTACGGGCCAATCATCTATACGCCAAGCTTGAGAAGTGTGTTTTCCATCAGCGCAGTCTTCCATTTCTTGGCTATATCGTCTCCGATCAGGGCCTACAAATGGATCCAGCCAAGCTCGCAGCTGTCCTTCAATGGCCACGCCCTGTGGGACTTAGAGCTATCCAACGTTTCCTGGGCTTCGCCAACTATTACCGGCAATTCATCCCTCACTTCTCTACCCTGGTCGCACCCATTGTGGCTCTCACTAAAAAGAAGGCGGACCCCAGACGTTGGCCTCCAGAGGCCGAACAAGCCTTCAATAGCCTCAAGTCTGCCTTTGCCTCTGCTCCTGCTCTAGTCCGCCCGGATGTCTCCAGGCCGTTTTCTCTCGAGGTCGATGCTTCTTCTGTGGGCGCAGGAGCCGTTCTCTCGCAAAGGGACACATCAGGCAAGACCAGAACCTGCGGGTTCTTTTCCAAGACTTTCTCCCCTGCCGAGAGGAACTATACCATTGGGGACCGCGAACTCCTGGCCATTAAGTTGGCACTAGAGGAGTGGCGTCATCTACTAGAGGGGGCTAAACACCCTGTTAACATTTACACGGACCACAAGAACCTCCTCTACCTCCAATCGGCTCAACGCCTCAATCCCAGGCAGGCTCGGTGGTCCCTCTTCTTTTCTCGGTTCAACTATACCATCCACTTCCGTCCAGCCGAGAAGAATCTAAAGGCCGATGCATTATCCCGAGCATCCGATGTCATGGGGCAAGAGGAATCTCCTCGTCACATAATACCTCCCGACCGCCTAGTACCAGTTGCCACTTCTGCTCTGCAGAGACTGCCTCCCGGGAAGACTTATGTGCGCCCCGCACTCCGTAAACGCATCTTGAGGTGGGGGCATTCCTCCTTGGTAGCCGGGCATCCAGGAACCCAAAAGACCGGGCAATTGATCTCCCGTCACTACTGGTGGCCCAATCTCCTCCAGGATGTCAAGGATTTTGTGGCTTCCTGTGCAGTTTGTGCCAGGAATAAGTCTCCCCGTCAAAGACCTGCCGGCCTACTTTTGCCCTTGCCAGTCCCGGACCATCCCTGGCACCACATTGGGATGGATTTTATCACAGACCTACCTCCATCTGCGGGCAATACAGTCATTTGGGTGGTGATGGACCGCTTCTCCAAAATGGCTCACTTCGTGGCCCTTCCTGGTCTGCCCTCTGCTCCTCGTCTGGCTCAGTTGTTCTTCCGACACATCTTCCGCCTGCATGGACTTCCTCTTCACATTGTGTCCGACCGAGGCTCTCAATTTGTCTCTAAGTTTTGGCGTGCCCTCTGCTCGCAACTCCAAGTGAAGCTGGACTTCTCATCGGCCTATCATCCTCAGACTAACGGGCAAGTGGAGAGAGTCAATCAGATTCTGGGTAACTACCTACGCCATTTTGTTTCCAGCCGCCAAGACAACTGGTCCGATCTACTCCCATGGGCAGAATTCTCATATAACCATCTGGACTCGACTTCCACAGGCAAGTCTCCTTTCTATGTGGTCTACGGGCATCATCCTCGTCCTCCTCTGCCTCTCTCTCCATCCTCCGAAGTCCCAGCCGTGGAGGAGTTGTTATCTGACCTGCAATCGATCTGGGAACAAACTCGACAGTCATTACTCAAAGCCTCTAAACGCATGAAGGATCAGGCTGATAAGAGGAGGAGACCTGCCACAAATTTTCTCCCAGGTGACAAAGTCTGGCTCTCGGCCAAATATGTCCGACTCAAGATTCCCAGCTACAAGTTGGGTCCTCGATTCCTCGGTCCTTTCTCGGTGCTAAGACGCATCAACCCTGTCACCTACAAGCTCCGCCTACCCCCCACTATGCGGATTCCGAACTCCTTCCATGTTTCCCTCTTAAAACCAGTGGTTCTGAACCGGTTCTCAGATAAGTCTTCGTTCTCTGCTCCTCAAGCCGTCTCTGACGACGTCTACGCTGTTAAAGACATTCTGGCCATGAAGACTGTCAGAGGGAGAAGGTTCTTCCTGGTGGATTGGAAAGGATTTGGTCCTGAGGAGAGGTCCTGGGAACCCGAGGCTAACATCCTGGACCAAGATCTCATCAAGAGGTTCCTGCAGGTTAGAAAGAGGGGGAGGCCAAAGGGGGGGGGGTACTGTCACGGCCGCGTCCCGTGCTCCGGGCCGCTGCCGCGACCTCCCTCCATCTCATGCAGCTGCCGGGGTCCCTGTGCAGGGACCCGGCGCTGCTACACGTTCGGCCCCGGGGGGCGCCTCACCTCTCCACGCTCCTGTCTCTCGCTGTGCCGGCCGGCGCGCGCGTCCCCGCCTCCTAGGGCGCGCGCGCGCCGGCTGTCTCAGATTTAAAGGGGCAGTGCGCTCCTAATTGGTAGTTGCACCCATTCACTCCCCTATAAATCCCAGCATGCCCTGTCCCCTGTGTTGGAGCCTCTACATGCTTCCCATAGTGTTTGGCCCAGCTCCCTGTTGTTCCTGTGTCCTGTCCGTTACCTGGTCCCTAGTCCCTGTTCCTGAGTCCTGTCCGTTACTTGCTCTCTCATCTGCAGACTATTGCCTGTGCCATCTCCTGCCACGCCTCGCCTGCCGACACCAGCAACCAAGCCAGGGGTAGCGACCTGGGGGTCGCCTGCCGCAGCAAGTCCATCCCGCCTTGCGGCGGGCTCTGGTGAAAACCAGCGGCCCCTTAGACTCCGCTCCCTGGTGAGGTTTGTGCCATCGCTGGTGCCGGTCCAGTGGATCCACTACTCCGGGCGTTACAAGTACATGTATCCCACCTGTGCAGCCACATACAGTACATGTATCCCACCTCTGCAGCCACATACAGTCCATGTATCTCACCTGTGTAGCCACATACAGTACATGTCTCACATCTGTGCAGCCACACACAGTACATGTATCCCACCTCTGCAGTCATATACAGTACAGTCCTTTAGTGGGCCCTGGCATCTGTGCTGTAGGGCCCTCCCAAGAAACCAGGACACATACGGGATACCCGGGTGTACATATGTGTGCGTCTTTAGGGCAGAAAGGTGCAGAAATTAATAGGTTATGGGGGCCCAAACACATTTTATGCACAGGGGCCCTCTGCAGTCTGTGTCCACCCCTGTATCTATCTATCTATCTATCTATCTATCTATCTATCTATCTCCTATCTATCATCTATCTATCTATCTATCTATCTATCTATCTATCTATCTATCTATCTCCTATCTATCTATCTATCTCCTATCTATCTATCTATCTCCTATCTATCTATCTATCTCCTATCTATCTATCTCCTATCTATCTATCTATCTATCTATCTATCTATCTATCTATCTATCTATCTATCTATCTCCTATCTATCTATCTATCTATCTATCTATCTATCTATCTATCTCCTATCTATCTATCTATCTATCTATCTATCTATCTATCTATCTATCTATCTCCTATCTATCTATCTCCTATCTATCTATCTATCTATCTATCTATCTATCTATCTATCTCCTATCTATCTATCTCCTATCTATCTATCTATCTATCTATCTATCTATCTATCTATCTATCTATCTATCTCCTATCTATCTATCTATCTATCTATCTATCTATCTATCTACAGTGGTAACTTGGTTTAAGAGTGTTTTGATTTAAGAGCTCTAAGTTTTTCAAAATTGTGACTTGGTATAAGAGCTCCCTGTGCTGGATGGGAGGGGGAGTGGCGGAGGGGCATGGTCTGCATAGCAGGGTCTACAGCACTGTACTCTGACCCAGGAAGTCTCCCTCACCTTCCAAATCATAGCAGATCCACTTCAGGCTGGGGCTCACATCAGGGGACAGGACTGTGGAGGTAATCTCTCCATAGCTGTAACCCCTCTCTCCCCGGACAGAGAGTGCTGCATGTATGTGCCCACATCTGCCCTGCTCATTCCTTCCTGCTCCCTACAGTCTCTGTCCGCCCTTGTGTTTCCCATTCTCTCCATTACTGTACAGTAACTTATATTATCACATATTCTGATGTTTCTCATTGTTTGTTTCATTTGTTTTACATGTTATTCCGAATAATAAATCATTATTTTTGGGGTGTGGAACCAATTGTCTACATTTCTATGATTTCTTATGGTAAATTTGCTTTGGTTTAAGAGTGATTTGGATTACAAGCACGGTCCTGGAACGGATTATGCTCGTAATTCAAGGCACCACTGGATATATATCTTTACTTTACTGCTGGTGCACTGATAACCCCTGACCTCTGCACGGAGCTCTGCACATTTTCCTTTCCTACTTGATTGCCAGCTGGAGAACAGAGGTCAGAGGTTATCAGAGCAGTGAAGCAGAGATCTCTGTCTTCTGCTTGTTAACCCTTTTTTTGTGTTGCAGCATGTAAGTAAACATTGGTCACTTACATATTGCAGTCCATAAGGGGTTAAGCAGAAGGACACATGCTCTTACCTTCTCACCCTCCTCCTGCACGGACCCCATTGCAACTGCCTACCCTGCCTCTACGGTAGCTACTGACACAATTTATTTCACCAGTGTACCGCTTTAAAGGAACTAAAGTTCCAAAATGAAATATTGGCTATATCACATTGACTACATGGGACTATCCAGAATCCTATAGCACCCTATAAACACAAACTATTCTGGGAGAAAAAAAACCTTGGTCTGCATTTTTTGAATAGCTTCTAAGTAGTGTTTAATTCTTCGCAGTAATACGGGGGGCGTTTAATCTTGTCGCCTCTCCCCGTAATGGTCTTAACTGCTCCCATTTATCAGTTCTTTCAGCCCGGAAAAAAAAAAAAAAACCTTGACAAGCAGAAATGTTTCAATGCCAAAATTCTTGTCTATAGCAAAACCTAATGTTTAATTTAATAGTTTGGATTCTGTGCTTGTTTTATGGTTCAGGGAGGCGAATGAAGCACAACAGGAGCCAAGCGTCAGACTCTGATTACAACTGTAAATTTTTTAGGCCTGCGGAAAAGAAATTAAGAAATAAATAAAAAAAAACAAGAAAAAAAACTGAAATTGGGAATTGGATAAAGTTTTTATTACAGGGAGTAACTTACATTGCTAAATGCTAAAGTTTGGGTTTGTACGTGTCGAAGAACAGAAACCCATGGGGCTGTAGGTCATGTAGAGTGGAAAAGGGCTTAAAGGGGTTATCCAGATTTAGAAAAAACATAATTACTTTTTTGCATAAACAGCGCCATTCTTGTCCTCAGGTTGTGTGTGGTATTGCAATTAATCTTAATTCACTTAAAAGGAACTGAGATGCAAAATCCACACCCAGACTAGGACAAGAGGGGTGCTGTTTCAGAAAAAAAGCGGCCTTTTTTTTTTAGTTAAGACTGGATAACCCCTTTAATCAGGGGTATAGATAAAGAGGCAGAAAGGTAGCACTTACATGAGTGGCCACGTATAGGGTGAACCTGGACCCAATCAAAGGCATAGCTATAGGGGTAGTGGAGGTTGCAGTTACATAAGGGGGCCCATTCCACATAGGAAGATGACACCAGTTTTTCTTTTCAGGTTTCACAGGCCATTTGTATTGATACAGGTGCAGGGACTCCTGTACTCTGAGCAGTGAAGCATACATTGTATGTCTTTGCTCCTGTACTCTGACCTGCGAAGCATACATTGTATGTCCTTGCTCCTGTACTCTAAGCAGAGAAGCATACATTGTATGTCCCTGCTCCTGTACTCTGAGCTGTGAAGCATACATTGTATATCCCTGCTCCTATACTCTTAGCAGAGAAGCATACATTGTATATCCCTGCTCCTGTACTCTGAGCAGAGAAGCATACATTGAATGTCCCTTCTCCTGTACTCTGAGCAGAGAAGCATACATTGTATATCCATGCTCCTGTACTCTGAGCAGAGAAGCATACATTGAATGTCCCTTCTCCTGTACTCTGAGCTGTGAAGCATACATTGTCTGTCCCTGCTCCTGTACTCTGAGCAGTGAAGCTACAATGTATGTACCTGTTTTTGTACTACAAGAAGTGAAACAGCCATTGTATGTCCCTGCTCCTGTACTCTGAGCTGTGAAGCATACATTGTATGTCCCTGCTCCTGTACTCTGAGCAGAGAAGCATACATTGTATGTCCCTGCTCCTGTACTCTGAGCAGAGAAGCATACATTGTATGTCCCTGCTCCTGTAGTCTGAGCTGTGAAGCATACATTGTATGTCCCTGCTCCTGTACTCTGAGCAGAGAAGCATACATTGTATGTCCCTGCTCCTGTACTTTGAGCATGGAAGCATACATTGTATATCCCTACTCCTGTACTCTGAACAGTGAAGCATATAATGTATATCCCTGCTCCTGTACTATGAGCAGTGAAGCATACATTGTATGTCCCTGCTCCTGCACTCTGAACAGTGAAGCATATAATGTATATCCCTGCTCCTGTACTCTGAGCATGGAAGCATACATTGTATGTCCCTGCTCCTGTACTGAGCATGGAAGCATACATTGTATATCCCTGCTCCTGTACTGAGCATGGAAGCATACATTGTATGTCCCTGCTCCTGTACTCTGAACAGTGAAGCAGACATTGTATATCCCTGCTCCTGTACTCTGAGCAGGGAAGCATACATTGTATGTCCCTGCTCCTGTACTCTGAGCAGAGAAGCATACATTGTATGTCCCTGCTCCTGTAGTCTGAGCTGTGAAGCATACATTGTATGTCCCTGCTCCTGTACTCTGAGCAGAGAAGCATACATTGTATGTCCCTGCTCCTGTACTTTGAGCATGGAAGCATACATTGTATATCCCTACTCCTGTACTCTGAACAGTGAAGCATATAATGTATATCCCTGCTCCTGTACTATGAGCAGTGAAGCATACATTGTATGTCCCTGCTCCTGCACTCTGAACAGTGAAGCATATAATGTATATCCCTGCTCCTGTACTCTGAGCATGGAAGCATACATTGTATGTCCCTGCTCCTGTACTGAGCATGGAAGCATACATTGTATATCCCTGCTCCTGTACTGAGCATGGAAGCATACATTGTATGTCCCTGCTCCTGTACTCTGAACAGTGAAGCAGACATTGTATATCCCTGCTCCTGTACTCTGAGCAGGGAAGCATACATTGTATGTCCCTGCTCCTGTACTCTGAGCAGTGAAGCATACACTGTATGTCCCTGCTCCTGTACTGAGCATGGAAGCATACATTGTATATCCCTGCTCCTGTACTGAGCATGGAAGCATATATTGTATATCCCTGCTCCTGTACTGAGCATGGAATCATATATTGTATGTCCCTGCTCCTGTACTCTGAGCATGGAAGCATACATTGTATGTCCCTGCTCCTGTACTCTGAGCATGGAAGCATACATTGTATGTCCCTGCTCCTGTACTCTGAGCATGGAAGCATACATTGTATGTCCCTGCTCCTGTACTCTGAGCATGGAAGCATACATTGTATGTCCCTGCTCCTGTACTCTGAGCATGGAAGCATACATTGTATGTCCCTGCTCCTGTACTCTGAGCATGGAAGCATACATTGTATGTCCCTGCTCCTGTACTCTGAGCATGGAAGCATACATTGTATGTCCCTGCTCCTGTACTCTAAAGGCCCTATTCCACGGAACAATTATCGTTCGTTTTCGGACGATATCGACCGCTACGGACGATAATCGTTCCGTGGAATAGAGTGCAACGATCAGCCGACATCGTTCATGTCGGCTGATCGTTGCAGTCGCTTGTTTTTCAACATGTTGAAAAACAAGCGACTGATATAGCAGCGATCTGCTGCCATCGCTCCGTTGAATAGGAGCGTCGGCAGCAGATGCTGCTATATCCTATGGGCTGCCCGGACGATCAGCGATCCCCCGGGCAGCCCCCCCGCAGCTCCCCGCCGCCCCTCCCGCACTCACCCGCTCGCTGCAGCCGCGTTGAATAGCGGCGGCAGCGAGCGGCGAACGAGGAGCAAACGAGCGCTAATAGCGCTCGTTTGCTCCTCTAAAACGGCAGACATTGTATGTCCCTACTCCTGTACTCTGAGCATGGAAGCATACATTGTATGTCCCTGCTCCTGTACTCTGAGCATGGAAGCATACATTGTATGTCCCTGCTCCTGTACTCTAAGCATGGAAGCAGACATTGTATGTCCCTACTCCTGTACTCTGAACAGTGAAGCATATATTGTATATCCCTGCTCCTGTACTCTGAGCATGGAAGTATACATTGTATGTCCCTGCTCCTGTACTCTGAGCAGTAAAGGTAAAATATATGTCCTTGCTCCTGTACTCTGAGCAGTAAAGCATACATTGTACATTGAAGTGAAGCAGTGAAGCATCGTCTGATGGTTGTATTCTATTACACTAAGCAGTTATCGGCCTTAACAGCCAATATCGGCCCATAATCACTTTGTGTAATAGGGCTTTTAGTCTTGTGTGATCATGCTTGGTCAAGCATAGTGCTTGATTAGAATGAAAAAATGAAAATGTTAGTGCTTGTTATGATGGAAAATCTGATTGTCGTGTTCCCAGCTTGATGGTGGCCATAGAACCATTTTACCATCACAGCGTAACTTTAGTATACGGCAAATGCTTCTGTTTTCTCGGTCACCTCCTTGTTTGTAAGTCTGAGGGCAACTCCACACCGGGTTTTATGCCTGTGCCTGTTCTCCTCAAGGTTGGCAGCGGTGATAAGTGCAGCTTATATTTAGAAACTCTGACTCCATCGTATTTGTTTGTCGCTGTGGGAGAAGCAGGAGTCAGTGAATTGTAACAAAATTCACGCTGTGAGATCTCGGAGTCCAATGACGGAGCTTTTGTGCCCTCCGTGGAAATACAGGCAGATCTTATGTCGTAAAGCTGCAGAAATCCACCTACAGCTCGGACGTCCTGCGTTCCTAAACAGAAAGCTTTCTAAGCATCTTGTATTCCACAGGGGAATGATATAGGCCGTCACCAGACCGCAGCATATTCAGAGAACCTTATCGCGTTTGTAGTACAGGCATACCCTAGTGAAAAACAAAGTCATGGGGGTCTGTAGAGCTCACATGGTCCTCATGGAGGTAGTAGGAGACCATGGGGATCGGTGAGTAGATATAATGATTTTTAGGACGTTTTTCGCCAATTTTTTTAAATAGATTTCCCTACTGATTTTATTTATTTTTTCGGTTCTACATGTCAGTAATGCCGAAACGTCACTTACTTATGGAAATGCTCAAGAAGGAGATGTTGAAATGGATGGTTTATGATTGTTCAGGACTAGTGTTGAGCAAAGAGACTGAACTCTTTGGGTTCGGCAACATTCTCCGAACCAGAGTGCCCCACACCCTATGGCTGTATCCATGTTTTCCAGGACTCCCTAGGGCTGCATCCAACTTCTGTATGGGAAGTCAAATGCCGAGCCTTCTGAGAACGTGGCCAAACCAGAACAGTTCAACCTCAACACTATTCGGAACAGTGGTGGATGCATTCATTGGTTCATAGGTTCATCAGATCACATACTTATGGCTCATTCAATAGAGTGCAGGATTTTAATGGGTTAATTTATCATACCCATACCTCCAGACACTCCTGCACCCTCAAACCCCACCTCCTGTATGATCTGGCAATGAGTAGCAGATCAATTATTAGAAAAAATGGATGTGCACACGTTGTATGGGGTTCTCCCGACTCTCCACCAAAAGAAGTTGGTGGAGACAATGGATTTTAGTACCCCACCCTTTTGTTTTCGAAAGGAGAAGCTGGCACCAGCCTTGGCTGTGTCTCACCTTTCTTCTACCCAAAGAGAACACCTAAGCGTTCAGGCATGCCGAACATTCACGTGTATAGGCATTGTTCATCTTCCAAGGTGTATAGGTTCCTTACGTCTTAGAAGGTTTGCATATAAATCTGACAAAAAAATGGAATTCATGGCATTTTTATGGCCAAATCAATCAATTTCACACGTTCTGGTGGAGCTTCTGTTGGGTTTATTGCATCATTCCCCTTCAATTGGTTGGAGATGCAGAAACCTTACCTTTTTAGATGCCTTCAACCACTCTCCATTTTATTGTGATCCTAGGACAACAAATATATTTTGGAATACAAGAGTTGGCCTAGACCAGGGATGGGGAACCTTCGGCCCTTCAGCTGTTGCAAAACTACAATTCCTATCATGGGAATGATGGGAATTGTAGTTCTGCAACAGCTGGGGGACCGAAGGTTCCCCATCCTTGTCCTAGACCAATGTCTGGCTCAGTGGTTAGCACTGTAGCCTTGCAGCGCTGAAGTCCTGGGTTCAAATCTAACAATGGACTCCAAAGCTCCAGCAGAAGACAACCCAATATGGAGGACACTATGGAGCCAATTACTTCTCATTGTAGTCTATTTCTTACGGGATGAGTCACATATAACCTATTGCAATATGCAATGATGATGATGTGCAGATATAGGGAGGACCCTCAGTATTGTCCTCTATGGTGGGCCCAGGGAACCACGGTCTGAAATGTAGGTCATGCAAAGAATGTAGAAACCCCATGATGGGACATCTCGATCACGGGATCCCACTCCGTACAAGACAACAGCCTACAGTCTTCTCATCCCGAGAATACAATGGTTACTTTGTCTTAAGACATTTACTGTCGGACTGGCCTAACCTTAAGAAAGCAGCACTTTATTCAAAAGAAAATGAAAATATTGATTTGTACCAATAGTTAAATGGGATAAGCCAGAAAAGGCAATTTATGAAAAATTACATGTATTGATTGAATATGACCTATATTTTACTGAGTGGAGAAATTACACAGCAAATATATCTCTACAGAGCCGTGCCCTGTGTATGCCTTATGGCTGCTTAAAGAGACTCTGTCAGCAGGATTATGGTGTCCTATCTCAGGGTAGCATAAAATAGTGACAGAGAAGCTGAACAGAATGACGTATCACTTATATTGTTCTGTGCAGCTGATCCAGAAATATCCTCCTGAATAACATGGACAATAAGTAGTCCTCTCCATTATGTACATGTGCTCAGTAGTCCTCAATATTCATGAGAAACAGAAAACTCTGCCCACCAGGTGCTGATTGGCAGTTATCTATTCATGCTGTCCATAAGCAGTCAACTGTCAATCAGCAGCTGGAGGGTGGGGGGAGGGGTGTGGCTATAATCCTATTCTCCTGCATATTAGGAGAACGGCTGAAAAGAATGATGTAAGTAATACACCGATCTGTTCTGCATTTCTGTCACTTGTTTATGCTGATCTCATTTAAAGCGGAATAAACCTAGTGACAGATTCCCTTTAAGGCCCACATTGTCCTAGTAAAGTCTGTGGATAGTGACAGATTCCCTTTTAAGGGAACCTGAAAATTTACTATAATGCTATCAATCCATGGTAATACATCCCCTAACATGCATGCCAAGCATATATCTATTGCATACAGTACAGGACTTTATAAAGGTACGTTGGCAGGGTATACAGGTACGGATGCAAGCAATAGATATATGCTTGGGAATTGTGCTTGGACTGTATTAGCACGGATAGATAGTGATTTTTGGGTGACTGGTATATTTATATGTATCACATACATCATATTTTACATTAATGGACACCAATGAGGGATGAGTGAGAGGGTGTGAGGATGGTGGGAGTGAGGATAGTGGGAGTAGTTGTAAAGTCTGTAGGTGTTTAGGTCACTCTTGTGTGTAGCACTGAGCTCTGGAATGAGGGGATACACTGAGAGCTGCAGAGTGAGGGTGTGCTGTTACCTGCAGGATGGCTGGGCCTTGTGGTTCACCACAGCCTTACTGACACACTTGCCACGGTCTCAGGTAAGCATGAGAGCTTCCACAGCAGCAGACAACTGTGTTTTCTCTCTCTTCTGTGGGCTGCTGTGTGTAAGGTGGCCACTACTAAGTACCTGTAGTTACCTCGGGGCCAACCCCTGATTCTGCTGTCCGGCAATATGGCTCTTGATGACAGTGTGGTGCAGGTAGACCCCAGGCAATGTAACTATAACTCTTTTACTGAAAAACATGCAGGCACTTGTATAGTCCAGTTGCATACAGTTGTTGATACTGGCAGCCTTGAATAGGTTACTGTGCTTTGTGAGGATAGTGTAGACAGATGGTAAACCTCAGACCTTGTCTTGTTACTATGTGTGGGACACTGGTGGGCACTATGATCCTTTTCCCCGATGATACTTGAGTCTTTTCCCTTCCTGTCAGCCAGGGAGCTTTGTGCTTTTAGTATTTAGGCCGGGCTGAAAGCCACTACTTGCGGTTCCTAAAAGTATCCAGAGGTCCTTGTACAACTTACCCCCCCCAAATTCTGAAAGAGATGGTACAGAGGCCTAAGTTAACTCTGCTACCCAAAACACTTCAGTCCTCTTGGGTTCCTGAACTGAGGATTCCCACTGTCTATACAAGTGCAGTCCTTATCCTGGCTGTGGAAAGTAAACCTCCAGCTGTCCTCCTCTTTGATCCTCTCTTTCAGCAGCTTGCTCTCTCCTTGTGCTTATCTTGCTTGTCTCCTGGACAGCTTGTTTCAGTAGAATCCTGTGTCTGCAGGTCATTTATAGGGAACATATTAGCATACTCCACCTACCTTCTAGCAAGTTCTAGAAAACACTGAAAACTTCTACACTACCTCTAGCAGTACCCACTAAAGCCTGCTGGTGTCACTGTTGCCTAACAGTTCAATGTAGTGTGTGTTTTAAGGTAAGGTAACCCATTCTCTGTCCGAGAATACAAAGCACAATGTCAAATAAAAACATGTTACCTTATAAATCCTATAAAATACCACTTGGTGAACAGATGCCTAGGCCCAGCTGCAGGAATACTGCTCTGGTATACTACACAAGCAGAACTAGGGCATAGCTGGAGTGATGTGGCCCATTAATAAATGACCTGACATAGTGACGTCCCTGGGTATTCAGGACTGTAGCTTCCTTCTTTATGCAGTTTGATGTCAAAACCAGGTGTGGATGATACTGGATTAGCTTATATAAGGATCAGATGCTGATCTATCTATCTATCTATCTATCTATCTATCTATCTATCTATCTATCTATCTATCATCTAAAGCTGGGTTCACACTACGTATATTTCAGTCAGTATTGTGGGCCTCATATTGCAACCAAAACCAGGAGTGGATTAAAAACACAGAAAGGCTCTGTTCACACAATGTTGAAATTGAGTGGATGGCCGCCATTTAATGGCAAATATTTGCTGTTATTTTAGAACAACGGCTGTTATATTGAAATAATGGCCGTTATTTACTGTTATATGGCGGCCATCCACTCAATTTCACCATTGTGTGAACAGATCCTTTCTGTGTTTTTAATCCACTCCTGGTTTTGGTTGCAATATGAGGACCACAATACTGACTGAAATATACGTAGTGTGAACCCAGCCTTATAATACTGTAATCATCATCATCATCTATAAATCATCCTGCAATAATACTTCTGATATATATGATACCAAGTAAATGATCTATCTATCTATCTATCTATCTATCTATCTATCTATCTATCTATCTATCTATCTATCTATCTATCTATCTATCTATCATCTAATACTATAAACCATCCTGCAGTAATACTTATGATATATATGATAGCAGGTAAATGTCAGCCACACTGCACACATCTTCTTACCTGCTGCTGGTAATGATGGGCTGCAGTCTGTGACATTTATAAAGTCAGATAAGAAGCCTCTGCTGATGTATTCCAGCCCATAGCATGTATAACCCTGTGTAAGGGGAGAGAACAGGATGATTTATGATGCAGGAAATGTTCTCTCCTACATGTTATCATTTTATATATTATTACACTTCTCTCTGTTATTTGAGTTGACAATAGAATTTTTCAACATGAAAACCCCATAACCTTCATAAATCAACTGGTGTCAGAAAGTCATGTACAGATCTGCAAATTACTTCTACTTCAAAAATTGAAGTCTTACAGTACTTGCCATCTGCTGTATGTCCTACAGGAAGTGGTGCCTTCTTTCCAGTCTGACACAGCGCTCTCTGCTGCCACCTCTGTCCATGTCAGGAACTGTCCAGAGCAGTTGCAAATCCCCATAGAAAACCTATCCAGCTCTGGACAGTTCCTGACATGGACAGAGGTGGCAGCAGAGAGCACTGTGTCAGACTAGACAGCATACACCACTTCCTGCAGGGCATATAGCAGCTGATAAGTACTGGAAGACTTCAGTTTTGGGAAGAGAAGAAATTTACAAATCTATATAACTTTCTAACGGTTGATTTATAGGCTGGAGAAACTGTGAGCAAGGAATGCGCCATTATATATAGTCACTGTATGGGCGGGTTCACACTGAGAAATTCTTGCGGATAAATTCTGCCAAATTCCGTAGCTAGAACATGCTCACGGCTGCGCGCCTTTCTGCCGGCTCCATAGACACCATTCTATAGGCCATCTGATTCCGCTATCCGTCGAAAGAATTGATGTGTCAATTTTTTCGTTGGAATGCAGAATCCGCCCGTGCATAGAATGGTGTCTATGGCACGGGAGGAGAGGCGCGCGGCCGTGAGCGCATACAGGCAACGGAATTTGCCGGAATTTATCCGTAAGAATTCCTCAGTATGAACCTGCCCTAATACAATAAATTGCAGTGTACTGCATAAGCAAAAATGGTAAAAAAAAAATAAAATAAAAAATATTTAAAAATCCCCCTGTATCCATGTTCTTCCAGAGCTGCATGCAGCTCAAGGAGAACATGGACACATTATGCTCAAGTTCTCTACCATTTATCATTGGAAAAAAAATTGAGCATAGCTCTATATATAGAAAAATAAAAATGTAAAATGGTGATTCATAGATTTTTTATTTTTTTTTGGTATCTCTCTTATTGATTGTACTGACCCGCAGAATAAGATCCACACCAGAAGGAGTTACCATTACTCAATGGTGCAAATTTTTTTCTTGTTTTGTGAGTGTACGGCTAAAATGAAAGTTAAAAATCAATGTGCAAAAAAAACTAAATGCATTATTATACTATTAAAACATAATTTATATCCTTTAAAAAAGTCTTTATGTAATAATAACAATGATAATAAAAATAATACACAAATAATAATAATAATACTGCAATAATAATAGTAATATGTAGTAATAATAATAATAATAAAATATTTCAATATTATTTTCATTATTATTGCATTATTATATTATTAAACATAATAATAATAATGCAGTAATAATAATATTGCAGTGATAATAATATTGCAGTAATAATAATAATAATAATGATAATAATAATAAAACACAAATAATAATAATAATATAAAAAATAAATACAAATTTTAAGGAATTATTTTCATATAATTAAAGTACAATGTATGCTGCATAAAAAGCCGTCATATGATATAATAATAGTAATAAAAATAAAATAATTTAAATAAAGGAATTATTATAATATTAAAATCCCATACAAAAAAGCCTTTATATTTTAAAAAAATATATAAATACAGGCAATATTATTATCATGTTATTAAGATACAATTCATCCCACACACAAAAAAAAAAAACACCCTCATAGGACTTTGTCGATGAAAAAATAAAAAACTTTATGGGTCTTACAAAATGTGGGAGAAATAAAATCTGGCAGTGACGGGAAGGAGTTAATTAAACTTCAGCTCATTTACATTTTAAAGGCTTTGGAATAGTTAGTATTCTAGAGCATTATTGTCTGTCGATGATCCATTGACCGGTAATCTATTAGGCCACACTTATGGCTGACCTGCTGTTAGGCCTCTGGCTGCCATGGTAACCCCCTCTGTCAACCTCTTCAGGTGCAATGGTCTCTATTGGCGAAATCATCTAAGGGATTAATGGCTGTGGCCCCTTCATTCTGGGGGGAACCTGGTTCTGCAGAGATTTAATAGGGGGCCACACATCTAGGGGAGCTAAGGGTTATTATAATGGGACGATCCCTTTAAGGCTACGAACATACAGGACACTATGAAATTGTGTGTGTGTTCCTTTAAGCACCTCTTGTTTGTTGCCTTTTCGGTTTTATTATATCATGATGGCCTCCGTGTGAGTTCTATAATAAGACGCACTGCAGCCCCGGTATACGGAATATTTCTCGGCCCTGAATGGAGAGCTTTGCTGTCCTTATTATTAAAACATGATGTTCTAGGAATACTTTAGCTTCTTGCTTTCTAGTTGTCTCACGCTGCTTCACAATTGCCAACAAGTCTTGAGAAATGTCAACTAGTCATAGGAATAATTCAGATGGAGGGGGTGGGGAGTTCAGTGGCAACCTTGGACTTAAAGGGGCATTCCAGGAAAAAATCTTTAATAGTAATATAGCTTTATTAAATAAAATGTTTATATTCTTCACATTTTTACATTGAGTGGCAGTGGTAAGAGGTGACATACCTTTGCTGCCACCAGCGGCTGTGTTGGGAACTGCAGGGCTGCTTAAGCCCTGGTCCTAGCACAGATACATATCACTAGTGCAGGTACTGAGCCTCCCCTAATGCCTATATAATACATAGACATTTCACTGTCTGTGTCAGTAGAGCTGCAGCCACGGCACAATGTAGCAGCTGGGGTAACTGTCACTGTTCTTTACTTACTACTACAGTGCCAGGACCAGGGCTTGAGCAGCCCTGCAGTTCCCAACACAGCCATTGGTCGTGGCAGAGAAGCAATAAATATAAAGAGTCTATCTGTATCTGTATGTATCAAGTGAGCGTGATGTATGTGAAGCTATGTAGTGAGCATCCTTGCATCCATGCATATGTGTATTAGTTGGAGGTGGAGAGTGAGCTATGAACATTTTAAGGGGAGGTTGGTCCTTAAAGAGAACCAATCATGGCCGAAATTTAAAATTTTTTTTTTGCTAATAAGCTGTAAATTCATATTTTATTAATATTTGTAATTGGAATTATTTCATTTTACTCCCGTGATTTTACAATATACACATTCTCTTTTCCTGTCTCGCGCCGGCTCTTTTTAAAAGAGCCGGCGCGAGACAGGAAGCTCCCGGCATGCCGAGCGGCGGGAAGGGCTCCCATGAGCCTTTGCCGCCGCTCTGTAAATACACAGTGATCCCGCGCTATACAGCGCGAGATCACTGTGTATGTCTACTCTAACTGGGCCTATTAGTATGCCCCTGAAGATACAGACTGCCTGTGCAGTCTGCATCTTATGCGTTTACCTAATCCTGTATAGCGGAGCAGTAAGGGCGGGGGCGGCCATCTTGATGACGTCACTGGTGCGTTCCAGCGCTGGAACGCAAGGGACGTAATCAAGATGGCGTCCGGCTTAGCTCACCGCTACAGAGGTCCGGGTAAAGTATAAGATGCAGACTGCACAGGCAGTCTGTATCTTCAGAAATAAACTACATGAAGATACAGACTGCCTTTGCAGTCTGTATCTTATACTTTACCCAGTCCTCTGTAGCGGTGCAGTAAAGCCGGGCGCCATCTTGATTACGTCCCTTGCGTTCCAACGCTGGAACGCATCACTGTGACGTCATCAAGATGGCCGCCCCCGTTCTTACTGCTCCGCTTTACAGGATTAGGTAAAAGCATAAGATACAGACTGCACAGGCAGTCTGTATCTTCAGGAATAGACTTAGGGACAGATAATCTTTTATTATAGGGACAGTTAATTTTAGGTGATTGGTTCTCTTTAAAGAGGTACTCCGGCAATTTTTTTTTCTTTAAAATAAACTGGTGTCAGGGAGTTATACAGGTTTGTAATTTACTTCTGTTTAAAAATATCCAGTCTGCCAGTACTTATCAGCTGCTATACTGTATGTCCAGCAGGAAGTGGTGTATTCTTTCCAGTCCGACCCAGTGCTCTCTGCTGCCTCCTATTTCCATGTCAGGAACTGCCCAGAGCAGGAGAGATTTTCTATAGGGATTTGCTACTTGCTCTGGACAGTTCCTGACATGGACAGAGGTGGCAGCAGAGAGCGCTATGTCAGACTGGAAAGAATACAGCAGAACATCCAGCAGCTGATAAGTACTGGAAAACTATAGATGTTTAAATGGAATTAAATTACAAATCTATATGTCTTTCTGACACAGGTTGAAGGAAAAATAATTTCGCCAGAGTACCCTTACATATACATACATCTTTGCTCTAGGCCCCTATGTGTTAGATTGGCTCTGGCTGAATTGTTTGTTTTCATCAGATTTATTATCATTAAGCACACAGACACAAATGTAATCATAAGCTGCATAACCTAACACAACATCATCAAAAATGCATGAAGATATAAGGAATACAGATAGCGCAATGCACAGAGGTCATGGCAATGTCTCCGAGGGGTTTCTTCTCTTCCAGTTTCCATGGATCCTCTGTGTGTGTGTGTGTGTGTGTGTGTGGAGAAGTGAATGGAGCTGAATTGTAATACCACACACCACCTGAGAGTAGGGGTGGCGCTGTTTTTGCTAAATAAAAGCTGTGCTTTTTCTATTCCTGGACCACCCCTTTAAAAGTAGCTTGGGTTCCACTATACTCAGTCCTCAGTGTGCACTAGGCCATATAGAATATCTATATTTTCTTGTACTGAGAACAATCAGAAACAGATGTCCTTTACATGTTTGCAAATGTTGAAACTTAATTGTATTCTGCTAATTCTAATAACCATAATAATATGCTAATAGTTTCCAGAATGCAGAGGCGTAAACATTCAGTTGTGACCGCTATAGCAGGACTGTCAGTCTGCCAGCTACATCAACCAGCACGCCCACTAGCCTCCTGCCCGGGGCATGCCTCCACCAGGATGAGATCATCCATGGTACCGGCCATTCAGTGGTCAGCACTGACATTATTTCTCCCATTGTTTTTCTGACAACTACTCTGCACAGGACAAATAGGAAAAACATTGCTTCACTCTATCCCTATGTATGTCTATAGGACTGCACCATATTCTCCACTCTGTCCCTATGTATGTCTATAGGACTGCACCATACTCTCCACTCTATCCCTATGTATGTCTATGGGACTGCACCATATTCTCCACTCTATCTCTATGTATGTCTATAGGACTGCACCATATTCTCCACTCTATCCCTATATATGTCTATAGGACTGCACCTTTTTTCCACTCTATCCCTATGTATGTCTATAGGACTGCACCATATTCTCCACTCTATGTCTATGTATGTCTATGGGACTGCACCATATCCTCCACTCTATCCCTATGTATGTCTATAGGAGTACACCATATCCTCCACTCTATCCCTATGTATGTCTATAAGACTGCACCTTTTTTTCCACTCTATCCCTATGTATGTCTATAGGACTGCACCATATTCTCCACTCTATCCCTATGTATGTCTATGGGACTGCACCATATCCTCCACTCTATCCCTATGTATGTCTATAGGAGTACACCATATCCTCCACTCTATCCCTATGTATGTCTATAGGAGTACACCATATTCTCCACTCTATCCCTATGTATGTCTATAGGAGTACACCATATTCTCCACTCTATCCCTATGTATGTCTATAGGACTGCACCATATTCTTCACTCTAACCCTATGTATGTCTATAGGACTGCACCATATTCTCCACTCTATCCCTATGTATGTCTATAGGAGTACACCATATTCTCCACTCTATCCCTATGTATGTCTATAGGAGTACACCATATTCTCCACTCTATCCCTATGTATGTCTAGTATGTCTATAGGACTGTACCATATTCTCCACTCTATCCCTAGGTATGTCTATAGGACTGCACCATATTCTCCACTCTATCCCTATGTATGTCTATAGGACTGCACCATATTCTCCACTCTATCCCTATGTATGTCTATAGGACTGCACCATATTCTCCACTCTATCCCTATGTATGTCTATAGGACTGCACCATATTCTCCACTCTATCCATATGTATGTCTAGTATGTCTATAGGACTGCACCATATTCTCCACTCTATCCCTATGTATGTCTATATAGGACTGCACCATATTCTCCACTCTATCCTTATGTATGTCTATGGGATAGGGGGTGGGACAGCACCATATTCTCCACTTTATCCTTATGTATGTCTATGGGACTGCACCATATTCTCCACTCTATTCTTATGTATGTCTATGGGATAGAGGACAAGACTGACCATATTCTCCACTTTATCCCTATGTATGTCTATAGGATAGAGGTAGGACAGCACTTTATTCTCCACTTTATCCTTATATATGTCTATGAGATAGGGGACAGCACCATATTCTCCACTCTATCCCTATGTATGTCTAGGGGATAGGGGAAAAGACTGCACCATATTCTCAACTATATCTCTATGTATGTCCGTGGGATAGGGAACAGAACTGACCATATTCTTCACTTCATCTCTATATATGTCTATGGGATAGGGAACATGACTGACCATATTCTCCATTTCATCCCTATATATGTCTATGGGATAGGGGACAGAACAGCAACATATTCTGTAACGGCGGAGTATCTTGGCTCTATGGCTCTATATAAATATTGAGAAATGAATAAATAATGATCCAATGAATATGTTATAATTGAGGCTGCAGAACAGATCTGGGCCACATGTAATACGCTTACAGGCAAACTCCCGCCTGTGGCGCCTGCGGGGTTTGGGGGGGCCCTTTAGGGTCTGGTCCTGTGACAATGGGGTTGCAGGGCCATTCCGTGGCCCCCCTTCTCTGCTTGCGCACGCTTTGCGGGGATTGTGGTCACTGACCGCCACAGTGATGTTTTTTGGTTAGGGACTCATGTGTATCAGTGGACCTGCACGTGGTACATGAGGCAATATGGTTTGGCTAAATTATATACTAACTTCTGATGTTGGTTTTAAATGTAGCTGAATAAGCTTTCGTGTCAGCCATGGGTGTGATGTGCAGCCATTTCTGTCTTTTTGGCTTGTGCATATTTTATGTATTCTGTCCCTTTTTTCATTGTGGCTAGCACTCGTGCTTTGTAAGACCCATGTGATCCAAATTAGCAGTAAGCACCTGTGTACATAAGGGGAGGATCTCCTAGTATTCTCCCATTCTACCTGCAGAGGAATGGAGAGAGGTAAGAGCTTGTTCACACTTGTGTTGCTTGGCGTCCACTTTTTCCGCCGGTGGCGCCTGCGGGGTTTGGGGGGGCCCTTTAGGGTCTGGTCCTGTGACAATGGGGTTGCAGGGCCATTCCGTGGCCCCCCTTCTCTGCTTGCACATGCTTTGCGGGGATTGTGGTCACTGACCGCCACAGTGATGTTTTTTGGTTAGGGACTCATGTGTATCAGAGGACCTGCACGTGGTACATGAGGCAATATGGTTTGGCCAAATTATATACTAACTTCTGATGTTGGTTTTAAATGTAGCTGAATAAGCTTTCGTGTCAGCCATGGGTGCGATGTGCAGCCATTTCTGTCTTTTTGGCTTGTGCATATCTAGTATGTCTATAGGACTGCACCATATTCTCCACTCTATCCCTATGTATGTCTATAGGACTGCACCATATTCTCCACTCTATCCCTATGTATGTCTATATAGGACTGCACCATATTCTCCACTCTATCCTTATGTATGTCTATGGGATAGGGGGTGGGACAGCACTATATTCTCCACTCTATCCCTATACATGTCTATGGGATAGGGGACAGGACAGCACCATATTCTCCACTTTATCCTTATGTATGTCTATGGGACTGCACCATATTCTCCACTCTATTCTTATGTATGTCTATGGGATAGAGGACAAGACTGACCATATTCTCCACTTTATCCCTATGTATGTCTATGGGATAGAGGTAGGACAGCACTTTATTCTCCACTTTATCCTTATGTATGTCTATGAGATAGGGGACAGCACCATATTCTCCACTCTATCCCTATGTATGTCTAGGGGATAGGGGAAAAGACTGCACCATATTCTCAACTATATCTCTATGTATGTCCGTGGGATAGGGAACAGAACTGACCATATTCTCCACTTCATCCCTATATATGTCTATGGGATAGGGAACATGACTGACCATATTCTCCACTTCATCCCTATATATGTCTATGGGATAGGGGACAGAACAGCAACATATTCTGTAACGGCGGAGTGGTTTGGCTCTATGGCTCTATATAAATATTGAGAAATGAATAAATAATGATCCAATGAATATGTTATAATGGAGGCTGCGAACAGATCTGGGCCACATGTAATACGCTTACAGGCAACCTCCCGCCAGTGCTGTGTCCTGGCACCTTACACTACTGCTGGCAGTGAGGGTTGTTTGTACTTAGAAGGAAAAATGTAATAAAGTAAAAATATTTATTTATTTTAAATTACTTTTTAGTAAATATTAAAATATTTCAGCCAGAATAGTCTTCATTATCTTATTCTGCTCAGTAATTTCATTACTTTACATTACTTATCCTGCACTGATCTTGAGTTACATCCTGTATTATACTCCAGAGCTGCACTCACTATTCTGCTGGTGGGGTCACTGCGTACATACATTACATTACTGATCCTGTACTGATCCTGAGTTACAGCCTGTATTATACCGCAGAGCTGCAGTCACTATTCTGCTGGTGGGGTCACTGTGTATATACATAACTTATCCTGTACTGATCCTGAGTTACAGCCTGTATTATACTGCAGAGCTGCAGTCACTATTCTGCTGGTGGGGTCACTGTGTATATACATAACTTATCCTGTACTGATCCTGAGTTGCATCCCGTATTATACTCCAGAGCTGCCCTGTATATACTATATACTCTTCTATGGGTGCTATATAACAGCTCTGTACATACTGGAGTTAGTATGAATCCATAATACAGTAATGTGTACAAGAATTTTAGGGCTTGGCGGCAGCTGCCAGATGTTTGCTGTGGCCCTGGAGGAATTTTTCCGAATCGCAGGTGTGGATTTTTTTCTTCTGGTATTTTTTTTACTGTAAAAAGTCTCAATTTTATCGTAGTGCAAAAAAAAAAAAAAAATTAAGATAAAAATAATGCAACAAAATGAGGAAACGAAACAACAACAAAACCAAAACATAACAGATGGTGTAACTCTACCCTCGAAATGCTTAGTTATATGGCCACATATGGGTCCCAGGTAAGGGTAATGGACATCTGGAGGAGTTCATAGGTCACACGGAGGAGAGCTGGGAAACCTGGATCATAAAGTGGGACTGAGAATGTCTGGAATGTCTCAGGAGAACAAAGAAGTGGCCAGGAATTCCCCCTCCAGGGCTTATGTCAGTGATTACGGATCCTGAGGGATCAGAGATAATGGTTGACGCCTGAAGACATGTCCTTTCATGCTGAAGCCATCCTGTTCCTCGAGTTTCCTTGAATGTTTCATCTATTTAGGATCTGAACTTTTTTTTTTTCAAAAAATCTCCCATTGCTTTGCATGTACAGCTTTTATTTTTATGTATGTGTTTCCATGGTAACAGACTACAAAGACTCTGTGCAGTCTGATCCTGGGTCATCCTCTTTTTAGTCTGTCTGCTAATTCTTACTAATGGGTTAATGTACGTTAGATCAAGTGTTTAGGATCTTTCCTAATCCCCACATGGACATGGTCAGAGGCATAACTACCTTTGTAGCAGCCATAACAGCTGCTATGGGGCCTGCCGTATAACAGGGCCCCATGGCCTGCTCCTGCAATACACTGGGCCCCCTGACCTATCATCATTTACAGCACCAGGTGGCCGAGCAGGCCTATTGAGATCTGCAAATGTCCCTTTAAATGAAAACACCACTGACGAGCACTTGCAGTCTTAACTACACTTGAGGGCTTAGTGCTCAGTCGGGAAGGGGAGGAGGGGCAATCAAAAGTTGGCTATGGGGCCCTACAGACACTTTTTGTGGGACATCAAGATCGGTGCACACCTCTTAGTAAAGCCGCAACACCCCCGCCCCTCCCCCGCGTGTCTGGTGCAGGCATTGTGCAACAAATCTACACCTGCTCGGGTGCTATGGAGAAGGGGCAAATCTGCCTCTTTTCCGTGGCATAGACCAGGGGCGCATGATGATAAATGTCCCCCTTCTTGTTCATGAGAAGAAAAAAAATTAATTGTGAGGCCCCAATGCACATTAGATAGTTAGCCGAACCTGACAAAAATGACTGTATATGGCCAGACTATGAGTGCAGAATCAGACTACACAGTCTGTACTTGTAGTCTGTTACCATGGAGATGCTTAGATCTGCTTAGGAATTGCACACAAAGGGGAAATTTATGAAGGGTACAGAAGGGGCGTATGCAGGGGAGAAGGCACAGATTTGCCCTTTCTCCCTGGCATATGCCTCCTGTATCCCCCGCAGGGCAGGGGGTGTTTGGGGGGGTGTTTGGGGGGAGGGGGGCCCGACTCATTTACACCTGCTCACACCTGGAGGCATATGTAGATTTGTTGCGTCGGGTAAAGGGCTGGCATACACCTGTTAGTGAATTAGGCCGGGGATAAGGGGGAGGGGCCTAAGTACGCCGGTCTTAATAAAGGTCCCCCAAAATTATAAGAAATATTCCATCAAAGTTTCCCCATTTGTAATTTTTGAGGAATAGGAGCAATAATAGGAATGTATTGGGGCACTCAGCCGTTTCTGAGATGTCTTGGTCGCCAATGCTGGGTGATGATCAGTATGTGATCTGTGATCTGCCATCTCTCAGTATCTGTTACCCATGTCACAGAGGGGAATAAGTCAATGACAGCTGGATAGGATGGTAGAGGACCTCACACAGGAGACTGAGTCAGGGGGTTACATTTTTAACCCTATAGCTCAATGATGACGTCCCCTGGTGTGTCCCATGTCATCGAGCAAGTAAAGTCACATGAAAAATGGGAAAAATCTGTTTTGTAATCTTTTTTTCCCCCCGGGAACTCTGGATGAAATCGAATCTGGTTGTTGTTATTATTACAGCTTCATTAACGGTTGTCACCCAGCTTTTAGAGTCCCGCGAGCTATACAGTAGATGCAACGTATGGACAAGAGAATGGAGGTAAAGAAGCAGATCCTACTCTCACAAACCCTATAATAACCCCTGGACAGAACTCATGCCTAGACCTGACTCTATTAGTTATTTTATCCCAAGTTTTTGTAAAAATAGTTAAATTTTTACTACATTGTTATAAATGTTAACAGCATCTCTAGAACTTCTCGGCCTTTTGGCTAAGATCAAGTGTAGTACCTTGTCTTACTGAACTGCCTTGACTTGACGGCTCAGGTCCTGGGGTACCCCCTGCACTCGGCCTTTGGGCATCGGCGATTTAATTCGTCTTAAGCTCACTGCAGCTATTGGGTGTAGGGCTATTCCCCAGGAACGAGAGTGAACCTTCCTCTCGGCCTGCTGCTCGATTGTCCTGTGCCCGACGGTTTGACCGGAGAACCACTTCGATCCCGCCTGCCGACGAACGATCGACGAAGACGCCCCGGAACCCCGAGAAGGACGACGCTGAACCCCGAAGAAGCCGGCGACGAGGATTTGCATCTCTCCGCCCCCTTCGACGAGGATCTGCATAGCTCCGCCCACCAGGAAAGAGCTCGACCGGGAGAAGCGATGGCCTCTTCAGCACCAGCACCGGAGATGAAGAAGACCCAGCAGAAGGAAGCGAGGAAGAGCCAGGAGGCCCGGGTCGTGGATGCCTCTTCCTCTGCCGCCCCAGCTCAGCCGACGACCAGCAAGGCTGCGGATCCAGGCGTCCCTACACTGCGGCCCTGGATGCGCACTACGGTGGCCATGCGACTGAAGAAGGTGGATGGTAGAGAGCCGGACATGTCTGAGGATGTGTTCGCTAAGAAGATGGTCCTGGACCAGGGTTTCTCCAAGGCTGAAACCCTCAGCATTTTCTTCTTTACTGGGATCTTCTATGTGACATTTGCCTCCTTCAACACCTGCAGGAGGTACTGGGAGGCGGTAAAGGCAGCGAGGCCCGAATCCCCTTTCTCTCGCTTTGTAAGCAACTGCTTAATCCAAAGGGAGGAGAGGCGGGTGACGATTTCAATCCTTAACCCGTACATCCCAGGCAAGGACATCGCCACATTCCTTGCAAGGTACTGCACAGTGGTCAAGGAACCCTCCAAGATCCTGAGCAGCCTTGGATTCTGGACTGGCAAGTGGTCGGTGGTCGTGAGGCTCAACAGGGATGAGTCATCGGACGACGGTTTCCAGCACCTGCCTCAGGCTTTCTCTTTGGGTGACGCTCCAGGCTTCATCTATTACCCGGATATGCCGCAGATCTGCAGGAGATGCAGCAAGAAGGGTCATCAGGCGAAGGACTGCAGCGAAGATTCCTGTAGAGTCTGCCGAGTGCCGGGGCATGGGACCAAGGACTGTCCGAAGGCAAAAACCTGCAACCTCTGCGGCCATGCGGACCACAGCTACAGGGCCTGCCCCCAGAGGGAAAAGAGAACGTGGGCATCCGTGGTTGCCAAAGCTCCGACCGGCCAGCAGCCGGCCGTAGCCCAAGCAGCGCAGAAGCCCAAGGAGAAGGAGAAGAAGAAGAAGGAGGGTAAGAGGACGACGGCCCCTAACCCTCCCCCCACCCCCGCCCTCCCTACCCCTTCCCCCTCCCCTCCTTCCCCCCCTCCCCCCTCTCCCTCCCCGCCCACCCCCACTGAGGAATCCCTCCCCTATCCCATTGCCTCAGTGGGTCCCCTGTCCCCCGCCCCTACCCCCACCCTCCCACCCCACTCCCCCAACCCAGCAGCACTAACCTTTCCTCCCGCTGCTGTGGTTCTCTCCTTGGAGGATTTTCCCCCTCTTGTCCCCACAGTGGTTCCCGACAGGAAGAGGAAAGTGAGGGACAGCCCATCGGCTGAGACCTCCAAGAAAAAGATCATCGAGGTCTGCGAAGATGACCTCCCGGAGGAAAGCGACATGGATCAGGTGGTGGAGAATCTGGTCGACGAACCGGAGGCTTTCGACTTCGAGGACGTCCCAGAGAATGCACACCTGAAAGAGGCGCTGGAGGAGTGCATACGGGAATGGGTCGGGCCGGCGGGCCCCGAAGAAGAGGATCCGCCCGACCGGAGTGGTATCGTATGAGTCTGTGACTAACCCTTTTCTTTTCTCCCCATGGCTAATCTTTCCATCTTTAGCTTAAATGTGCGGAGTATGAGAGATAGGTCTAGATTCCAGACAGTTCTTTCGTTTTTAAATGCTCAGTTGTGCGATGTGTATATGTTGCAGGAATGTGCTCTGTCCTCTTCTAGGTCCTACAACCATCTGGCCAGGCAGTGGTCCCACGGTCCCTCCTACTGGTCCGGCGGGGGCGACTGTAAGTCCGCAGGGGTCGCCATCCTGATCAGGGGAGGCAACTTTACACTTGATTCTGTTCAGGAGCTTGTCTGTGGCAGATTGCTAATTGCAGACGGCTCTTGGGCGGGGGAGCCCGTAAGGCTCATCAATGTGTATGCCTCTCCTGAGAAGGGTGCGCGTCTGGAACTATTCCAGGCCCTGCGGGCCCAGCTCGCAACCTCCAGGGCTGTAGTGTTGGGTGGGGACTTCAACTGCCCCATTGAAGCGGACGGACGCAGTTCTGGGACATCTGTCAAGTTGGATGTCACATCCAAACTGCTCATCGAGATGGTGACTGAAGCATCCTTGCAGGACGTTGTTGGGTCCATCGGGAACGGCTCTGTTAATTATACATGGAGCCGCCCCGATGGCTCGCTCCGTTCTCGGATTGACTTTGTGTTTGCCTCTCGAGCAGTCAGGCAGACTAGGCACTCTATGGTTCCCTGCTTCTTCTCTGACCACAGGGCCATTCTGTTTCAAGGGGTTCTGGGCCATGGTTTCCCATCTGGCCCAGGCTCTTGGAAGCTGAATTGTGCTCTACTGGCTCAGGAGGAGGTTCTGGAGGAGCTTAGAGAGGCCTACATCGTATGGCGCAACGATAAATGTATGTTTGAGCGTGTTAGTGATTGGTGGGAATTTGTTAAGGTTCAATTTCGCAGTTTCTTTCAGGCCAAGAGTCGTCAACAGGCGTGCGGAAGAAAGAGGGACTTCAGGAGGCTGCAGCGCGAGCTGCGGTCACTGCAAGACCTTCTCCGGTGCGGCTGGGACGTGAAGGAGGAGCTGGAGGAGACCAAAAAGAGCTTGCAAAGGCACTTTGAGGAGGAATCCAAGCGAATCGTCTTCCGTTCCAAGGTGGAGAACCTGGAGAAGGGTGAGAAATGTAACTCGTTCTTTTTCAGGAAACTCCACGCCGGCCACACGCCCCTGACTGAGCTGCGGGATGAGACCGGAAGTTTGCGGAAGGGCAAAGAGGACGTGATGGGGGTTGTCACTAGCTTCTACCGCAGCCTCTACGCCCCGAAGACCACCGACTCCGAAGTGGCCGACGAGTTCCTGTCAGGTATCACTAACGTTGTTGATCCCGCAGGTGCGTCGGCCATGGACGCCCCCTTGACGGTGGGGGAGCTGCTCTCTGCCGCTAAATCCTTTAGGCCTGGCAGGACCCCGGGCAGTGATGGTCTCCCAGCGGAGCTCTATGTAGCGCTGGGGGATCTCATCTGCCCGGACCTGTTGGAGCTGTACGAGGAGATGGTGGTGGAGGGCAGAATGCCTCCGTCGTTGAGGGAGGGTATGATCACGATCCTGTATAAGCGGAAGGGGGAGAGATGTGACTTGAAAAATTGGCGTCCCATCTCTCTCTTGAACGTGGACTACAAGATCCTCGCCAAGGTGCTGGCCAACCGGCTGAAGAAGGTCATCGGTCAGGTCGTCCATCTGGACCAGACCTGTGGCATTCCCGGCCGCAGGATCGCAGACAGCCTCGCCCTAGTGAGGGACACGGTCCATTACATCCAAAGCCGCCGTGCACACGCGGCCCTGGTCAGCCTCGATCAGGAGAAGGCTTTCGACCGGGTCTCTCACGAGTTCATGGGCAGGGCACTGCGTAGGTTAGGACTTGGTGATATGTTTTGTCGTTTTGTTAACATTATGTATTTTGATATTTTCAGCAGGGTACTGGTGAACGGCTGGAAGACTGACCCCTTTCCGGTTCTTTCTGGGGTCAGACAAGGCTGCCCTCTCTCACCTCTCCTTTTTGTTTGTGTTATAGAATCCTTCGCGGAGGCTATACGGCAGAACGGAGAGATCAGAGGGATCACCGTACCCGGACCCGATCGACACGAGGTCAAGTGCTCGCTGTACATGGACGACGTGACCGTCTTCTGCGCTGACCAGCGTTCGGTGACCGCACTCGTCCAGACCTGCGAGAAGTTCGGAAAGGCTTCAGGGGCAAAGGTCAACTGCGGGAAGTCGGAGGCTATGCTCTTCGGGGAGTGGCACCTGGCTTCCTCCGCCCCCTTCCCGTTTACCATCAAACCGGACTTCATCAAGATCCTTGGAGTCTGGTTCGGAAAGGAAGGCGCGGCCCTCAAGTCCTGGGAAGAGCGATTGGCTAAGGTCAATACGAAGATCGGGCTGTGGAGCCTCAGACACCTCACCATTGAGGGCAAAGCATTGGTCCTGAGGAACGAAGTTCTGCCTGTGCTCCAGTACACCGCACAGGCCTGGCCCCCCCATGTCACCGTCTGCAGGGCCATCACCAGGACCGTGTTTCGTTTCATCTGGGGCTCCAAAATGGACAGAGTGAAGCGCTCCGTGATGTACAAGGAACCCCGCAAGGGCGGAAAAGGTGTTCCGGATATCCCTACCTTGCTGCGGGCAGCCTTCGTATGTGACTGTGTGCGGAGGACTCTGCAACAGAAGAATGGCTCTGCGGGCAGGTCCATGTCTCGCCTGTTCCTCCTCCCCCTCTGGAGGGGTCTGAGCTGGGACAAGTGGGACAGCTCCATCCCTTACAACTGGCACACTCCCTGGTTCTACGGGGGCGTCGTCAAGTTTGTGAGGGAACACCAACTGGAGGGACTCAAGCCCGACTTGTGGAAGCCAAAAACTGTCCACAAGCTCATCAGAGCACAGGACTCTATGGAGCTCGTTCCAGGGCTCGCTGCGGCCACCGCAGAGACTGTATGGACAAATGTGGCTTCGGCAAAGCTGACCAACGGGCACAAGGACTTGTCTTGGATGGCCATTCAGGGGGGACTGCCTTTGAGGTCATTCATGCATGCCCGCAACCTGTGCAAAACGCGGTACTGCCCCCGGTGCCCCTTCGTGGAGGAAACATCTTCGCACCTCTTTTGGCAGTGTCCGTTTGCTCAGGGCCTGTTGGACGCCCTGGAACTTGAACTCAGTGACTGTGTGCCCAGGAACAGGCTAACGCACTGCGCGGTGCTGTACGGCCTGTTCCCTGGGAATTTCGGCGATGAGGCAACCCGGGAGGCCTGGCGCCTTATGAACTGTTTTAAGGACGCTATATGGCTTGCCAGGAACCGCCTCATTCTGAAGAAGGAGAGGATGTCCTTTCTGGACTGCCGCAGGCTGGTCCACAGCCTGCTCAGAGACTATTCCATCATGGACAGATCGGACCAGGAAGAAGAGGATTGATACCCCTCTCCTTCCCCCTCTCCCCTTGTGTTGTGTTGTCTTTCAATAAAGCTTCGGGCCTGTGATTTCCCCTCCCTACCCCCCTCTCTCCCACCCCCCTTACCCCATCACTTGTCTGTATTGCTTTATTGTTTGTTGTTTTAGGATTGTTAAGGTATGCTGGAATGTTAGTGTAGCGGGTGGTATGATGTATAGCGTAGGGAGCCTGTGCTGTATGTTGTACCATGGTGCTGAGTATGTAGTGTCTTATTTATTGAACTGTGCTGCGTCACAGTTTATGTATGCCTGACGACGACTGATTGTAATAAAGATATTTTCAATCAAAAAAAGGCGTTCTAGAGATCAGACCAGTACTGACCAGAAAATGACAGAATAGTACTATGCCTGGGTATAGCCCTTTAACGCAAATGTCTGGCGGAATATCCAAGATGGATTAGAATAATCCCGTGGTTCTGGGCGGAGCCGAGCACACTGCTGGGTGTTTATAGTAACATGAGAGTCTCTGTTGCACCTGCTTTCTCTTAGAGCCTAAACATAGACTGGGTTATTATAGGGTCCCGGAGCGATGCTCTGCAGACCTCTATCCCAGGAGGCGACAGCTGCACCCTGTCTGACAGCTCAAACCATAACACAAGTCCAGTCTGGAGATGTAGAAGCTGTAGAATTCGGTCTGGAATCCGTATATCAGTCTATTACAGTCTAGTATATTAGTCTCCATTGCCTTAAAGGAAGCCAATACAGCTCCGTAATAAGGAGTGTGCACTAGGAAAGCAGATATACAGACTGTATTATAAAGTTTGAGAACTTAAAGTTTTAGTTATAGAAATTTAGGGAAAAAGCTACAGTTCATGTTCACATGTATGTTGTGTTACCTTACGGATCCTCAACATAATATTAGTTTTCGTCAATTGATCTATGGCATATTGCCCTTAAAGTTGATGGATGCTTATATAATATACAAACTAACCATATCCACCAGCTGCCCAGATAGCTTTCCCTCCTATCTCATACATATTCCTGACTCTTCTATTCCCAACATTTGCTGCCAAGGGAGACACCACAGAGTGTGGAGACCCCCATACACATTAGACAATTAAAGGGGTTATCCAGTGCTACAAAAACATGGCCACTTTCTTTCAGAGACAGCTACACTCTTGTCTCCAGTTCAGGTGCAGTTTGCAATTAAGCTCCATTCACTTCAATGGAACTGAGCAGCAAAACCCCCACCCAAGCTGGAGACAAGAGTGGGGCTGTCTCTGGAAGAAAGTGGCCATGTTTTTGCAGCGCTGGATAACCCCTTTAAAGGGGTTCTCCAAAATCAGAAAAACATGGCTGCTAGAAACAGCACCACTCTTGTCTCCAGTTTGGGTGGGGTTTTGCAACTCAGTTATAGTGAAGTGAATGGAACTTAAAGGGAAACTAGACAAATCTAACCTGCTGATATGTCCCTGTTGCACAGGAGGCGCAGAGGAGAAAGGTATTTCTTTTACCTTACTCCTCAGTGCCGTTCGTATAAAGTTGGTTGCATGCTCCACGGTCCAGTGAGAGGCTAGGAGTACTGCCCGTCCCCATAGTGCCAATCTGGCCTGCCCACGTCCGGACAGCTCCATTCATTAACATTAGAAAGAGGAGGTCCGGGCGGGGTGGATCCTTGTAATGGGGCGGGCAGTGCTCCTAACAGGTACCCCAGTGCTCCTAATGGTCTCACCAGACCATGAAGCACGCGACTAACTGCAAGGATGAAGGTAAGAGATACCCTCCTCCTCAGTGTAATAGGGACATATCAGCAGGATAGATTAGTCTAACCTGCTGATAGTTACCCTTTAATTGCAAAACCACACCCACACTGGAGACAAGAGTGCTGTTGTCTCTTGAAGAATGCGGCCATGTTTTTGTAATCCCAGATAACCCCTTTAAATCAGCATGTTCAGGATCAACTTTAGAGACTTTAGGGAGATATACGCAACTGGAGCATGCTTGAGTCCAGTCGTTTGACATTTGATTATCGATGGCTAAAGTAGTTGGATGCACCCTAGGGAGTCTGGGAAAACATGGATATAGCCTATGCCCTATGTCTGTATCCATGGTTTCCAAGACTCTCTAGGGCTGCATCCAACTTCATCTCTAGAAACCATGATAGCGGATGATAAGTTCAACTAATCCGGTCACTCTTTTCTCTAGAAGTAGGATGGGAAGATGTCTAATGTCGTCCATAGGTGTTATTGGTGGCTTGGTGGCTATATAAGATGGACCTTGCCTGATTGGTAAAGGGTTATCTTTTCCAAAATAATCTTCTTTACGCTTCATGGAAGGGATGGACATTGGCGTTTCAGGTAAGAAACATCAGAGAACAAACACCATGAACAATTGTTGGAAGAACACAAGCTGATAGTGGCAGCGTTATGGTCTGGAGGATGTTCCGTGGACCACTCATCCATGTAGAGGTGCTCTCCGACAATCTGGATAACATATTGATTGTCCTCCCCGGGGCGCATGGGATCTTCCAACAAGACAATGAAACATGACACATGGCTACAAATGTCCGGTTGAAAGAGCATGACCAAGACTTGACCAAGACCATGACCAAGATGGTCTGGAGCAAGACCAAGATGGTCTGGAGGATGTTCCGTGGGACACTCATCCATGTGGAGGTGCTCTCCGAGAATCTGGATAACACATTGATTGTCCTTCCTGGGAAGGATGGGATCTTCCAGCAAGACAACGTGACTTGACACATGGCAAGAAATGTCTGGTTGGAAGAGCATGACCAAGACCATGACCAAAATGGTCTAGAGGATGTTCTGTGGGCCACCCATCTATGTGGAGGTGCTGGATACTATATTGATTGTCCTCCCTGGGGGGGGGTGGCATCTTCAAGCAAGACAATGTGACATGACAAATTGCTAGAAATGTCCGGTTGTAAGAGCATGACCAAGACCATGACCAAGATGGTCTGAAGCAAGAGGGTCTGGAGCATGAACAAGATTGTCTGGAGGATGTTCGGTGGGCCACTAATCCATGTGGAGGTACTCTTCGACAACCTGGATAACAGATTGATTGTCCTCCCTGGGGCGGATGGGATCTACCAGCAAGACAATATGACATGACACATGGCTAGAAATGCCCAGCTGGAAGAGCATGACCAAGACTTGACCAAGAACTACCCTGGCCTCTAATTCCCCAGACTTCATCATCCTTGGGACAACCACAATTGTCATGACCCCCCAGCAGCTGTGAGATGCAGTCATCATGGCTCCAGATACCTGTGACACCTACTAGGACCTTATTGAGTTACTCCCGGCTGTCCATGCTGCACATGGCGGATACTTGGGATAAGAACCAGTGGTTATAATAATGGGACTCGAATGTGCAAGTGTAAGCTCTGTGAATGGGCTCTTTATCTCGAATATGCCAACAGTCACCAGTGGCCTCACAAGAGACTCTCTTAGGGATAGACTGCAGATCCGGGGAGGGGGGTAATGTGCTTAGCGTTGCAAAATAAAAACCTGGCACTTCAGCATCAACAGGATATTTACTCGAATCCTGCAGCACAATTAATAGCGGGATGTTTAATGGCTCCTTCCGCCTGCACCGAGGATGAGAATCACTTCTCCGAAGGCTTCAGACTCAGCAATAATCCCCGGGACCTGCTGTAATTGTACAGATAACAGGGACACTTGTAATTACAGATCCGGCCAGACAGTATTACAGATAGGTGCATGTTATCGGAGTACACAGTGTATTCTGCTGAGTGTCTTGTAGTTCCCGACCCCTGAACAAGCACACGTATAAACATTCAGGCTTTTTTTAATGTGACTTTCCATATATAAAAAAAAGAAACTGAAAATTATAGTTACTAGAACAGTCATAATAATGATTCTGGTGTTGGCTTTGCCATATAGACTGGAACAGAATATGCAGAGTCATCACATTATCCTTACTAGGTGGGTTAATGACATATCTACTGTGCTTATAGAGGCCTGAAGAAGTCAAGAGAGTATAGATGGCTATACACATTAGATAAGCGTAGTTCTATTTGAAAATTTACAGTCTTCGAGTACTTATCAGCTGCTGTAAGCCCTACATGAAATTGTATATTCTTTCCAGTCTGACACAGTGCTCTCTGCTGCCACCTCTGTCCATGTCAGGAACTGTCTAGAGCAGCAGCAAATCCCCATAGAAAAACAGTTCCTGACATGGACAGAGGTGGCAGCAAAGAGCACTGCGTCAGACTAGAGACAATACACCACTTCCTGCAGGACATACAGCAGCTGATAAATACTGGAAGAGTGGAGATTTTGTAAATTTTTTTAAACTTGGCTAACATTTTCTGTGGTGGCCCACCAAATCTTTCCAAAACGCTCTGCTAGATAGTGCTGTGAAGAAAGCATATTCAAAATAGCTCTCACACCACTTAGGCAATTTAGATCTTTTCAAGTCAGTGTTTCACTCCATCTAGGAGTCTTAGGGCCCTATTCCACCGGACGATAATCGTTCAGATTATAGTTAAATTGTTCGAATCTAAACGATAATCGTTCGGGTGAAATGCAGTTAACGATTAACGACCGAACGAGAAATCGTTGATCGCTTTATAAGACCTGGACCTATTTTTATCGTTGCTCGTTTGCAAAACGTTCGCAAATCGTTCGCATTGAGTAAGACGTCGTTCGGTCGTTCGCAATAGATAAATAGCGAATAAATAGCGAAGAAAAACGATCGCAATTACGATCATAAGTAACGATTATCGTTCCATGGAAATAAGTGAACGTTTTCAGGTCTTTCACAATAGCAGTCGTTTGAGATTGTTAATCGTTAACGATTATGCAAACGATAATCGTCCGGTGGAATAGGGCCCTTATAAAGCGATCAACGATTTCTCGTTCGGTCGTCAATCGTTAACTACATTTCAACCGAACGATTACCGTTTAGATTCGAACGATTTAACGATAATCTGAACGATAATCGTCCGGTGGAATAGGGCCCTAAGACTCCTAGATAAAATGAAATACTGACTTAAAGGGACACCACTTTGGCTAAGTGGTGTGAGAGCTATTTTGCATATCCTTTCCTCCCAGAATTCTTAGTGAAGCAGGAATGGCCATTAAGTCTCCACACATCTTTATGACGGACTCTCTCTAAGGAGGACTAGTATCCCTTTCACCCATTGTGAACACATGCACGCTCCGTCAGGCTGAGTGTGCATGTATGTGCAGAAATCTGGAAATATAGCTGTCAGCTGTGTATGCCCAGAGTAATAGTATATACTATAGGCACAGGTAAAGCTCTGCATGCAGCTCGCCATCTTAAAGACATGTCACCATATATGATCAGGCAGGGCCGGGACAAGGAGTTTTGGTGCCCTAGGCAGAGAAGGCAAATGGCGCCCCCCCCCCCCACATTAGAATTGGTGCTCCTCGCACAGTATAATGCCCTGAATGTACCCCCACACTGTATTAAGAGCCCCAATACATACAGTAGTTACCTTATAACACTATTTCCACCATACAGTGATTACATATTACATGAAAACTGCACTGAACAGAACAGAAAGATATCCGCAATGATACCATTCCATAATACCGCCACACCATGACCCCTATCACTACAACCCTATAACTGAGCAGTTACATCCAGTGACTCACATGGGCCGTCTTCTCCGATCTGTCACATTTTCTTTTTCCCTCCATCCAGCCTGGGCCACCTAGAAGTCGTCTTCTGGCTGTGAATCTTCTCTCCAGAATCTGTCAGAGAAACATTTTAGGCTCCAACACATACAGTAGTTAGCCCCCTCTGTACCCCTATATAGTAGTTACACTCCTCTGTGCCCCCATAGTTTTAAGGTGTCCCTGTGCTCCAGTATTATAGTAAAGCCCCTCTGTGCAGCCCCAATATAGTATAGACTGCTGTGTGCTGCCCCCAGAAATATATAGACCCCCTGAGTGCTCCCCCATAAATATATAGATCTCCTGTGTGCTCCCCCATAAAAATATAGATCTCCTGTGTGCTCCCCCAGAAGTATATAGACCCCCTGTGTGCTCCCCAGAAGTATATAGAACCCCTGTGTGCTCTCCCAGAAGTATATAGACCCCGTGTGCTCCCCCAGTTATATATATAAATCCCCTGTGTGCTGCCCCCAGTTATACATAGACCCCCTGTGTGCTGCCCCCAGTTATACATAGACCCCCTGTGTGCTCCTCCAGTTATATAGACCCCTGTGTGCTCCTCCAGTTATATATAGACCCCTGTGTGCTCTTCCAGTTATATATAGACCCCTGTGTGCTCTTCCAGTTATATATAGACCCCTGTGTGCTCTTCCAGTTATATATAGACCCCTGTGTGCTCTTCCAGTTATATATAGACCCCTGTGTGCTCCCTAACCCTTCCCATATAACAGTAATTCTCCAAAACAGACAAAAAAAAACCACTTACACTCACCTGGGCCATGCGTCTTCTCTTCACTGCACTCTTGTGGCAGAGTTACCTGCGGTCACAAGAGGCCGCTCTCCCCATCGCATAACAGTGCACCAACACACCCCTGACCCTGCAGAGCATCACATAACAGTGCACCCACACGCCCCTGACCCTGCAGAACATCTCATATCTATGCACCCACACACCCCTGACCTGCAGAACATCTCATATCTATGCACCTACACACCCCTGACCTGCAGAACATCTCACATCTATGCACCCACACACCCCTGACCTGCAGAACATCTCATATCTATGCACCCACACACCCCTGACCTGCAGAACATCTCATATCTATGCACCCACACACCCCTGACCTGCAGAACATCTCACATCTATGCACCCACACACCCCTGACCTGCAGAACATCTCACATCTATGCACCCACACACCCTGACCTGCAGAACATCTCATATCTATGCACACCCCCCCCCCTGCAGAACATCTCACATCTATGCACACACACACACACACACACACACACACACACACCTGCAGAACATCTCATATCTATGCACACACACACCCCTGCAGAACATCTCATATCTATGCACCCCCCCCCCTGCACAACATCTCATATTTATGCACCCACACACCCCTGCAGAACATACGAGGCTGAAGTTGGTTTCTTATTCGGCCAGTTTCTTATTCGGGGCTGAAGTTGGTTTCTTATTCGGCAGTTTCTTATTCAGAGGATTTTTCTTTTTCCTGTTTTAGCTATTATTCTTACAGAAAATGTATAATGTTCATACCCTACCGTAAGTGAGGGGCCCTGAGAGGACTGATGATAAAAATGGCAAAAAAGACCCCACGGTTGGCATAAAAATGGGCATGAAAGTAAAACCACAAAATTATTATTTAAAAATAAAATTGACTTTGGGCCACTGATCTCACACTGATAATACACAGAGAGGGATGCCCCGTATCACATCCAAGAGAGTCCAGCCTGGCCCAAAGTGGTTCTGGGTATAAAAACTGGCATCAAAGTGGGCAGATTGGCATTTTTTCCTAATTTGAATAAGTAACAGGTATTTTCAAAGGGTTAAATGAGTTTGGGCCACTGATCTCACACTGATAATACACAGAGAGGGATCCCCCGCATCACATCCAAGAGAGTCCAGCCTGGCCCAAAGTGGTTCTGGGTATAAAAACTGGCATCAAAGTGGGCACATAGTCATTTTTTCCTAATTTGAATAAGTAACAGCTGTTTTCAAAGGGTTAAATGAGTTTGGGCCACTGATCTCACACTGATAATACACAGAGAGGGATCCCCCGCATCACATCCAACAGAGTCCAGCCTGGCCCAAAGTGGTTCTGGGTATAAAAACTGGCATCAAAGTGGGCACATAGCCATTTTTCATGATTTGAATAAGTAACAGCTGTTTTCAAAGGGTTAAATGAGTTTGGGCCACTGATCTCACACTGATAATACACAGAGAGGGATGCCCCGCATCATACCCAAGAGAGTCCAGCCTGGCCCAAAGTAATTCTTGGTATAAAAACTGGCATCAAAGTGGGCAGATTGGCATTTTTCATGATTTGAATAAGTAACAGCTATTTTCAAAGGGTTAAATGAGTTTGGGCCACTGATCTCACATTGATATTACACAGATAGGGATGCCCCGCATCACATCCAAGAGAGTCCAGCCTGGCCCAAAGTGGTTCTGGGTATTTTGTGAATAAATGTTTAGCGCCGCACTACCCCTTTAAGCAAACAGGGCTAAAGTACTCAGGAGGCATTTGTCAGCATAACAGGATCCCAGAATTCGCTGTTCCATCTCGTCTTATTAAACATTTCTCGGCTAACCCTGAATACATTTCTATAATAACAATACCTGCAGCAATGTTTTCTGCTGACAGGTCTGCTTTAGGCTATGTTAGGCCTCATTCACACATCCATAGTTCAGCCAGTGAATACGGACCTGTAATGGTGGACCGCACTATGAATGTGCAGTAACAGTGCTACGCAGTTTACGGAGCACTATGTAGAAGACAATGATTCGTGCCGCAAATCCAAGTCCGCACTATAATCTATCCTTTATTTTTTTGTAGCGCGGGACGTGGACCTGAACACTTGTACAGATGTGTGAACAGGGCCATTGAAATATATTTGTCCTATGTGTTGCCTGCAATGTCAGGGTCCCCTTGTAGCCATATAGGACCCCTTTGTAGCCAGTAAGACCGCCCTTGTAGCCAGCAGAACCTGATTACGGGAGCATTGATGTCCCTGTACCCAGTGGGATTAGCAGATGTATGCTGCAATACTAATGATCGCACTGCGCACGTGTAGGAAGGCCATTCTGGGTATGAGAGATGGCTTTGCCCCCAAGTGCTGACGTCACCATACCCAAGAAGATGAAAGGAAGTAGGACATCACTGTAAGAAAGGTTGCATCATGTGACTGGACCAGCAATCTCCGAGTAAAGCCAACAAGGAATATATAAGTTCTTTAGTTAAGGGTTAATTTTAGTTCTTTTTTTTCCAATTTTTCCAGGAATACCCCTTTAGGCTATGTTTAAACAAAGTAAAAATAAGGGCAAATAATAACCATTATTAAAGGGGAACTGTCAGCCAGTTAGATTAATCTAAACTGCTGATAGCTCCTTATTGCACCAAAAACACCATGGATAAAGGTGTGTGTTTTACCTTAATCCTCATTACCGTTTCAGTAAAGTTTGGCATTTGCTCCAAAGTCTGGTAGGGACCCACAGGGCATCCCTCTCTGTGTATTATCAGTGTGATGCGGGGTCCCCCCTCTCTGTGTATTATCAGTGTGATGCGGGGTCCCCCCTCTCTGTGTATTATCAGTGTGATGCGGGGGATCCCTCTCTGTGTATTATCAGTGTGATGCGGGGGATCCCTCTCTGTGTATTATCAGTGTGATGGGGGCATCCCTCTCTGTGTATTATCAGTGTGATGCGGGGCATCCCTCTCTGTGTATTATCAGTGTGATGCGGGGCATCCCTCTCTGTGTATTATCAGTGTGATGCGGGGCATCCCTCTCTGTGTAGTATCAGTGTGAGATCAGTGGCCCAAACTCATTTAACCCTTTGAAAATAGCTGTTACTTATTCAAATTAGGAAAAAATGCCAATCTGCCCACTTTGATGCCAGTTTTTATACCCAGAACCACTTTGGGCCAGGCTGGACTCTCTTGGATGTGATGCGGGGGATCCCTCTCTGTGTATTATCAGTGTGAGATCAGTGGCCCAAACTCATTTAACCCTTTGAAAATACCTGTTACTTATTCAAATTGGGAAAAATGGCTATGTGCCCACTTTGATGCCAGTTTTTATACCCAGAACCACTTTGGGCCAGGCTGGACTCTCTTGGATGTGATGCGGGGCATGCCTATCTGTGTGTATGTAGTGTGAGATCAGTGGCCCAAACTCATTTAACCCTTTGAAAATAGCTGTTACTTATTCAAATCATGAAAAATGGCTATGTGCCAACTTTGATGCCAGTTTTTATACCCAGAACCACTTTGGGCCAGGCTGGACTCTCTTGGTTGTGATGCGGGGCATCCCTCTCTGTGTATTATCAGTGTGAGATCAGTGGCCCAAACTCATTTAACCCTTTGAAAACAGCTGTTACTTATTCAAATTGGGAAAAATGCCAATCTGCCCACTTTGATGCCAGTTTTTATACCCAGAACCACTTTGGGCCAGGCTGGACTCTCTTAGATGTGATGCGGGGCATCCCTCTCTGTGTATTATCAGTGTGAGATCAGTGGCCCAAACTCATTTAACCCTTTGAAAATACCTGTTACTTATTCAAATTGGGAAAAATGCCAATCTGCCCACTTTGATGCCAGTTTTTATACCCAGAACCATTTTGGGCCAGGCTGGAGTCTCTTGGATGTGATGCGGGGGATCCCTCTCTGTGTATTATCAGTGTGAGATCAGTGGCCCAAACTCATTTAACCCTTTGAAAATAGCTGTTACTTATTCAAATCATGAAAAATGGCTATGTGCCCACTTTGATGCCAGTTTTTATACCCAGAACCACTTTGGGCCAGGCTGGACTCTCTTGGATCTGATGCGGGGGATCCCTGTCTGTGTATTATCAGTGTGAGATCAGTGGCCCAAACTCATTTAACCCTTTGAAAATACCTGTTACTTATTCAAATTGGGAAAAATGCCAATCTGCCCACTTTGATGCCAGTTTTTATACTAAGAACCACTTTGGGCCAGGCTGGACTCTCTTGGTTGTGATGCGGGGCATCCCTCTCTGTGTATTATCAGTGTGAGATCAGTGGCCCAAACTCATTTAACCCTTTGAAAATACCTGTTACTTATTCAAATTGGGAAAAATGCCAATCTGCCCACTTTGATGCCAGTTTTTATACCCAGAACCACTTTGGGCCAGGCTGGACTCTCTTGGGTATGATGCGGGGCATCCCTCTCTGTATATTATCAGTGTGAGATCAGTGGCCCAAACTCATTTAACCCTTTGAAAATAGCTGTTACTTATTCAAATCATGAAAAATGGCTATGTGCCCACTTTGATGCCAGTTTTTATACCCAGAACCACTTTGGGCCAGGCTGGACTCTCTTGGATGTGATACGGGGCATCCCTCTTTGTGTATTATTAGTGTGAGATCAGTGGCTCAAACTCATTTTTATTTTTAAATAATAATTTTGTGGTTTTACTTTCATGCCCATTTTTATGCCAACCGTGGGGTCCTTTTGGCCATTTTTATCACCAGTCCTCTCAGGGCCCCTCACTTACGGTAGGGTATGAATATTATACATTTTCTGTAAGCATAATAGCTAAAACAGGAAAAAGAAAAATCCTCTGAATAAGAAACTGCCGAATAAGAAACCAACTTCAGCCCCGAATAAGATACTGGCCGAATAAGAAACCAACTTCAGCCTCGTGCAGAACATCTCATATCTATGCACCCCCCCCCCTGCAGAACATCTCATATCTATGCACCCCCCCCCCCTGCAGAACATCTCATATCTATGCACACACACACACACACCCCTGCAGAACATCTCATATCTATGCACATCCCGCCCCCTCCCCCTCCCCCTGCTGACCAGTGCCCTCAGTGTGGCTTACCTCCTGCTGATCTTATACACTGCCCTCACTGCCTCATAAACAGCCTAGGAAACTAGCTGCCTCATAGAGCCTAGCAAAGGAAGATAGCTCCTCCCACACTGGTCACATGGGCATGATGTCATCAAAGGTCCTTTACACCTCCTGGACACTCTATTCCTGCTGCTGTATGTAACAGTTACAGTGCAGGGCGGGCCGGCAGACAGGCAGGGGGGCGAGCGGGGGTAGGATGGATTGGTAAATAAATTACTTACCCATCCATATGGCGCCCCCTGACGTTTGGCGCCCTAGGCCATCGCCTACCCCTGCCTACTCTTTGTCCCGGCCTGTGATCAGGGTTCACTTTAAGACTCGCTCTAGTTTTTTGTGTAATGTTTTGTCCCCATTCCCGACGATCTGCGGAGCTGCAAAACAGACCAGATGGGAATGTAATACTTGACAAGCCTATAAGCTAAATATATCATTCTCACAATGTATTTTTCCTTCTCACATCATATTTGCAGCTTTTGCATACTGAAAAAGCAGATGGCTGTAGCCATCCTGTACGTTGTGCCCTAATGAGAACTGCCAGACACGAGTATGCGCCAATCTACAGGATACAAGGACGTACAGTAACATTGGGGGTGTGTACTGGCAGCTGATTTGGTTTTGGACGTCGAGATTGACCATTTTTTCGCATCCAAAATTTCCTTGGGAACCCCATTGGGATCATCAGTGGCCCCTTCAAAGAGCTTCTCGAGACATCACTCCTTTGGCTGGCACTAAGAAAAGACTAGTACTGGGACTAGCATTCTGTGTGGCTGTGATTGGTGCATGTGACACCATGTGACTGTCCCATGTTTGCCTGAATATGGTGGGTGCCTGCGGAATGGTACTTCATATAGAAACCACTACCCCTTAGGCACGGGCTTCGCCAAAGTGCAAGACGGGGTTACATATAAAAGTCGCTATACGGGGTGCTCCTCATCAAAGTCATCCGTAAATAAATAACCATGCAGAAGAAAAAAGCTTAAGGGCACTCACCCTTTTATACATGCAGACTTTGTTCTTTATGAAAACTTAAAATTCCAGTAGGTTCATAGGTAGCGGGCTAGGATGCCAAACACTCGTTAGCACAAGCTATTACAGCTGTTTCGCACGCATGCGCGCTTCGTCAGATGTCACTCTTCCCGCAGGTCTCAGGTACGTCAGAGAAGCACTTCAGAGAAGGTAATTTACCTGAGACCTGCAGGAAGAGCGCCATATGACGAAGCGCACATGCGTGCGAAACAGCTGTAATAGCTTGTGCTAACGAGTGTTTGGTGTCCTAGCCCGCTACTTATGAACCTGCTGGAATTTTAGGTTTTCAGAAAGAATAAAGTCTGCACGTATAAACGGTGAGTGCCCTCCAGCTTTTTTCTTCTGTATGGTAATTTGTTTGCCTGGGTGACCAATGGGTTATTGGTATCATAACTGAGGGTGTACAACATGTACAAGTAGGACTGAGAAAGACATCTGAGGAGCAGCCGGAACTGTAAGGGCCATATGAGATAGTCAGATAAGTTAGCGCCAATCTGCTAGATCAGAGCCTATAACACGGCTTAATAATCTTGCGGCAAGGGCTGCACGGACATTGTTATCAATGTCCATGCAGCCCTTCCTTTATATAGAGAATAGTAAACATGTATACTTACCTGTACACGTTCCCCTGTGTCCTTCTTCCTTTTCCCTGCTCACTACAGCCACCGCTGATACTTCCTAACCCTAAGTGGCCACTCAGCCAATCACTGGCTGGGACTGAGCGGCTTGTTACTTCAGAGCCGGGTTAGGAAAAGTCAGCGGTTGCTGAGGTGAGCAGGTAAAGGGACACCGGGGAACATGGACAGGTAAGTATACATGTTTATGTACCTGTTGCGGCTGTGGTGCTCATTCCAGTTCTGGTTTTCTTATAGTTTTATGTGGTGCCATTTAGGAGTTATTTCTTCCAAAAATAAATATGCTAAGTAGTTCTTTTGGTGCAGAGGGGGGTGTTCCTTGGTCCCTCAGTGCACTCTCCCGCCCATCTGTACGTTCCTTCTCCTGCCCCGCCCATCTATACGTCCTTCTCCTGTCCTGCCCACCTGTACATCCTCCTATCCTGTCCACCTGTACATCCTTCTCCTGCCCCCCATCCTGTACGTCCTTCTCCTGTCCCGCCTACCTGTACCCCCAGCGCACCAAAAGAACTATGTGGCATCTTTATTTTGCATGAAATAACTCCTAAATGGCAACACATAGAAGTATAAGAAGATCGGAACCGGAATGAGCACCTCAGCCGCAACAGGCCCTTTACTAGGCCATATAAAGAGACAATAGTGGTAGTGAGTGATGACGTTTTGGAGTGCAGGTGGAGAGACAGCTAGAAGACAAGGACCATCAGCACCATCAATGAAGTGTATGTGAGTGGTGTTGGTATAGTACACGACTGCATAGTATTCCGTGTTGAAACAGAAGTTGAAGATTGTGTTGATAGAGGCTGTGTTGACAAAGAGACTGTTGATTGAGACTTTGTTGAGAAAGACTGTTGATAGAGACTATTTTGGTAGACACTGTTTATAAAGACTGTTGATAGAGACTTTGTCGATAGAGGTCGTTGATAGAGGACTGTGTCGATAGAGACTTTGTTGAGAGAGACTGTTGATAGAGACTATTTTGGTAGAGACTGTTTATAAAGACTGTTGATAGAGACTTTGTTGACAGAGACTGTTGATAGAGACTATTTTGCTAGAGATTGTTGATAGAGACTTTGTCGATAGAGATCGTTGAAAGAGGACTGTGTTGATAGAGACTTTGTTGGTAGAGACTGTTTTGTTTGAGACTTTGCTGATGGAGACTGTGTTGATAGAGACTTTATTGATAGAGACTGTTTTGTTCCAGACTTTGTTGATAAAGGCTGTGTTGATAGAAACTTTGTTGATAGAGACTGTCTTGATACAGACTGTTGATAAAGATTTTGTTGATAGAGACTGTTGATAAAGACTTTGTTGAGAAAGACTATTGATAGAGACTATTTTGCTAGAGACTGTTGATAGAGACTTTGTTAATAGAGATCGTTGATAGAGACTGTGTTGATAGAGACTGTTTTTTTCAAGACTTTGCTGATGGAGACTGTGTTGAAATAGACTGTTGATAAAGACTTTGTTGATAGAGACTATTGATAGAGACTATTTTGCTAGAGACTGTTGATAGAGACTTTGTTGATACTGTTTTGTTCTAGACTTTGTTGATAGAGACTGTGTTGAAATAGACTGTTGATAAAGACTTTGTTGATAGAGACTATTGATAGAGACTATTTTGCTAGAGACTGTTGATAGAGACTTTGTTAATAGATATCGTTGATAGAGACTGTGTTGATAGAGACTTTGTTGATAGAGATCGTTGATAGAGACTATGTTGATAGAGACTTTGCTGATAGAGACTGTTAATAGAGACTTTATTGGTAGAGACTGTTTTGTTTGAGACTTTGCTGATAAAGACTTTGTTGATAGAGACTGTGTTGATGGAAACTTTGTTGATAGAGACTGTGTTGTTAGAGACTGTTGATAGAGACTTTGTTGATAGAAACTATTGATAAAGACTTTGTTGATAGAGGCTGTTTTGTGTCCATGGATTTGATCCTTGGTATCCTAAATCAGAAATTTCATTTATATGTTCATATTTTTTTAGGCTTCTCTCCGATTATAGATACAACCATCGTGTCGTACACTGTGGCGGTCTGTATATTGTTGCGGCATTGGAGAGGTTAAACCCAAACCCAAACTCTGCTACTTTCTATCGGCTCTCACCCCCATGAAGGAGAGGGATGCTTTGCTGTTACCTGCAGTATCCATTACTCTATTACTTACAGAAGGAATAAAACCAGAGGCCATTTATCCGCCTGTCAATATATCCTTATGGCAGCGATTCAGCTCCGGCCCATAATGTTCGGTCTCCGGGGTTTACCCTAAATTGCTATCGATGCCTGCGGAATGGGATACGAGACAGAGCTGTGAACATGTACCTGAGATTTATCGTCTCCCACCCACAGATCTATGGCGTGGCGAGCGCCGGATGTCGGTGTGATTTACATAACCACATTGTTTTCCTCTACATACATTTCAATAGGAGAGCTAATCGATTCTCCGCACTGACAGAATGCTGAGACTTGTGGTTTTAGAAATAGCTGGACCAAGCCAATCTATGTCAGGCGGTGTTCACATGTCGTCACATTGCAGTTACATTACTGCACCAAACCGTGACATGACTGCAACATGGAACGGGACCTTAGATTTTACCCGGGGGGGGGGGGGGTAACTGGTGGTACGTTACAGGCCAGCTGGGAGTGGTTCTTCATGTGGCATGGTGGTGGAGCTAACCTAGTGCCCCTTGTGTAACCCAAACTCTGTCTCGGGACACTAGGGGGGAGATTTATCAAACTGGTGTAAAGTGAAACTGGCTCAGATGCCCCGAGCAACCAATCAGATTCCACCTTCCTTTCATTCCTCAAAAGTTCTTTGGAAAATGAAAAGTGGAATCTGATTGGTTGCTAGGGGCAACTGAGCCAGTTTCACTTTACACCATGTTTGATAAATCTCCTCCTAGGATTCTGTGAAAAAAAAAAACCTAAAAAAACCTTTAGCTCTTTAGTGACAATCATTGTGCAACAATTCAGGTAAAATAAGTGCCCTCTAACAGTCTCTAGATGCTTTGGGGCACTTAGGTGTTGCTAGTTGTGATGCTATGAAGTCCAATTAGAGTAGACTCGGCTGTAGAGGGTGCCCACAGATTTGGCACACTGCAGTGTAACGTACTGAAGGAGGCGGATACGTTTTGGCAAGGTCCCACTTAAAGGCCACACATCTCCAACCTAAGCCAACAAAGAGTTTGGTGTAGCAAGAGAGTCCTAGAAGACTGATGCCTCTCTTGACTTTGACAATTGTTCCTATCAGGCGCTTGATGTAGAACTTTCCTTCTTAGCTTATGCTCACACAACGTACTTTTCATGAAAAGAAAGGCCGTTGTTTTCAATTAAAACAACGGCTGTTCTTTTCATAGTGAAAATTCACTGATACTATGCTGTTGTGCATTGATTTCAATGCAATTTTCACACAATTTTTTGACACTAAATACGATTCTGAGTGCCAAACAATGGCAGTTGTTGTCTGTACCTTGTGTGAACATAGAGACTGTAGGTAATGTCATGATTTACTGTGAACCCTCCAGTGCACTAAACATGCTCATCTACATATAATGAAATTCGGCCATAACGGGGTGACAGATCTCTAGATGAATGGCAATGCTGGAATCAGCGTGACAGTGCCAATCGGTGAGTATTAAAAACATCTACCAGCCTAGATGCTGGTACAATCCTTTTAAGTAAGCCACACAACATCTCATGGTAGCTGGGATCCGGGTACCAGGACACTGCAGAACGCTGTTTTTAGATGCGGGTAATGCAGCCGTATTTTGGAGTCCGCATTATGGCTACCATGAACTGAAAGCATCGTAGACCTCTTGGTCATACTTGGCACTTGCGGCTGTAATACGGACACAAAAATGTAACCATATTACAATTGTCTGAAGCCATCCCAAGCCTGGGGCCATTGCCTAAACTGCCCATAAATCACTGCTAACCGTTTCACAGCAGTTTCAAAGTGATTTATCCTTAGCGATAAATCACTCCGGCAAAGCGTAGGTGTACAAATAGACAGCGGGAGGGTGGTTTGGCGCAGAAACACCCGCACTTACATAGTAGAAGTTTCTTTGCCTGGTCAGATGGAGTAGACGTCATTGAGGGAGGGGGCAGTGTCCTATCTGCTGTAGGGGCCCAATGATGTCCTTGGCGGGCAGTGGTATAACTATGGCAGCTACACCAGGCCCTGTTGTCTGAGGAGACCCAAAGTCTGAGGGCTACATAAGATGACACCAGTATTATACATAGCACATGGTATTTGGGGACATTGGGCCTCGGTATCTTCATATTACTCCCCTGCTGGTACAGAAATGAAGTCCATCTTACAGGAATGAGATCAATAATTGCTATAGGGGTGGTGAGAGGGCATATCCAGAGACCCCCGCCTCACTTAGATTCTCCATAGCCGCCAAGCTACAACAGGCCTGCGGCAAAACACGACCAAGGTGCCTGAAATGGGAGGAGTTTGCATTTCACTTCGCTCAGTTCATTGCAGCAGTTGTCACTTTTTGGCTGGTGTCAACGCCCAACGTATTAGACCAATTTTGTCCTGTTCAGTTCCGTGTTTTAATGGGGTAAGCTGGAGAATTTTTTATTTTTATTTTTAAATTGCTTCTATTTGAAAACTCCAGTACTTATCAGCCGCTGTATGTTCTGTAAGAAGTGGTGTATTCTTTCCTGTCTGACACAGTCCTTTCTGCTGACACCTCTGTCCATGTCAGGAACTGTCCAGAGCAGGAGCAAATCCCAATAGAAAACCTCTCCTGCTCTGAACAGTTTCTGACATGGAGAGAGCACTGTGTCAGACTGGAAAGAATACACCACTTCCTGCAGGACATACAGCAGCTGATAAGTACTAGAAGACTGGAGGTTTTCTAATAGAAGTAAATTATGAAATCTGATAAAATCGCATCCACATTCTGCATAGAATTGGTGTTGTGGATTATGCCCATTGTGCAGTAGACAGATTCAGTAAAGAGGAGGTTATCTAGGATTAGAAAAACATGGCCGCTTTCTTTAAAAAACAGCACCACACCTGTCGTCAGGTTGTGTGTGTCATTGCAGCTCATTTCCATCAATGTGAATGGAGCCAAGCTGTAATACCACACACGACCTGAGGACAGGGGTTGGCGCTGTTTCCTGGAAGGAAGTTGCTATGTTTTTTTAATCATGGACAATCCCTTTAAGGCTTTGGTCAAAGGACATGACCACATCTAAGTGACTACAATATCTATCATGCGGATGATGGGAACTGTAGTAGCTGGAGGGCCGCAGGTTCCCTGTCCCTGGCGTATAGCTAAGTCCATCTATTATACTGTTGATATCATCGGGGAGGTATATACTTTTCTCTTCATTATTTCACGAAAGGAAATTCTAAACCTTTTCATGTCTCCCCAATTGACCTCATAGTGAAAAGAGAGTAAAACAATTTGGATCATCGCCAGAGGAGGATTAATAGGAATGTGCAGAATTTTTTTTCCCCCGCAGCCCCAGAGCAGTCGCTCTATATGCGAGTAACCTAATCCCACGTTTATACGAGATTCTCTAGAAAGGACAAAAAGATGATTACATTGTCTCGCTGCGCAGCGAGGCGCACGTGCGCATCGCCAGACACAAGAGCTACGCGGTCCGCCGTCTGCTCCATTTATTTTACAAAGAAGACGTCGAGGGAACGAACTGCGTTCAAATTTCCGCAGCTTTAGTTGACGTTTTACGGAAATCCCAATGAATGACCTACAATGAAAGATGAAATGAAGTAAGACGCAACGTGTTTCTGCTTATTAGGCGGCCATATTGGAAAATTAAGCTGTTGCCTATGGCAACCGATCAGATCTCAGCTCTCAATTTGAAATATGAACGCACTGACCTGATTGGTTGCTATGGGCAACTGCTCATCTGTTCCCTTGGCACCCAGTTTGAAAATTTTCCTGACAGCTAGAGGGTTTCTGGGTAATATAACTGCCCAAATATTTGAACTGAAAGAGGCGGAGCTTATGCAAATACAAATGTTAACACTACTGATCCTGGTTCTGGTCTCATCTGATTGTCGTCATGGGTCAAAACTTTTGGATTGTCCATTGCTTTTAATGTTATTGTGTGAAGACTTCTATCATTGCTTTTTATAAATGTTGTAGCTGTTCATTTCTTATTTCTTAAACCAAAGCTAACAACTGAGCTGCAGAAAACATGAACGTAATATAATATAAAATGTAAAAAACTATATTTCACTCTTTTTTTTAATACATAAAAAATACAAAATACAAATCAAACCTCATTGAAATAAATACAATTTTCTTATTATACTTTCCCATGTACTTTCCTGGCTTAGCAAGACCATGACTTGTCATCCCCTATGCTAAGGATAGGGGATTACTGCATTAGATGAAGACCCCTTTAATTATCCCACCCTCTAAGTGGACTGACATGACTCTGTCCCAGTCTGTACAACAAAGCTGACAAGTGATCTGCAGAAAACATTCAAATTTGATTGAAAACTTTCTGATAATACTTTCTCTTTAAACTATTTTCACACTATGCCGTTTGTCGGTCGTATTTTTGGACAGCCTTTTTTTTTTAGGCCAAAATACAGCTGTATTTTTGCTTCCAAATAACGTTCATTCAAAAGTATGGCTGCAAAACAATGTTGTGTGAACATAGCCTTAGGGTATGTTCACACTGAGCACCATCTGCCTCAGTGTCTCTATGGGATGGACCTCCGGAGCAGAGAGCAGCGGAAGCGGAGGTGCGCGAGCCATCCCATAGAGACACTAGGTGACACTGAGGCAGGCGGGATTCCACGGCGGGGATCTCCGCTAAGGAATTCCACCTGTTTTACTCAGTTTGAACGGGCCCTTTAACATGTAGACTGTAGACCCAGTCTGTACAGCAAAGCTGACAAGTGAGCTGCAGGAAACAGGAAACATCTTGTTATGAACGCTTTAAAGGCCAATCTAAGAACAATATATATATATTTTTTTAATTTTAATAAAATAATTTTATAAAAAATATATACTATTATAATACTTTTCCTTTACCATGTAAACTCTGTCCCAGTCTACACAGCAAAGCTGACCAGTGAACTGCGGAAAATGAGAAACATCAACTTGTTAGAGGAGCACTCGGATACTCACAAAAAAAGGTTTTCATTCAAGCCTGATTGAAATAATCCTTGGCTTTCCCTTTAACATGTAAAGAAGCCAAGGACTGGCGGCTTAGCGAGGCAGCGTACAGCTAGGAAGGCATTACTCCACTATTCCCATTGCTCTTCCGCTGAAACGGTTAAGAAGTGCTGAGTAGCTAGAAAGCCCCAGGCAGTGTGAGAGAAGGGACTGCGCTCACCTCTCAGCAAAGAGATCTGCTCTCTATGCACTTTCCGAGCAGATTAACCACTGACAAGCAGATGACATGGCTCAGGGAGCGTCTGTGACCACAGCCCACTCCATAAATCATCCCTTACAACCTGTTCCCGAGATGCCCACGAGATGGAAAGCTGTGTCCGGGCCTAGAGGTCAGCAGCACTTACATTCTAGCCGAGCATCTGCCCCATTTATCAGAGCTTCCCAACCATGGAACCATCAGCACCAAGGAGACACCAGCCACCACTCCCCCGGCCCACCCCGGCTATCGTTTTATACGTCGCCAATATTAGAGACCGATGAGATAAAAAATTCACTTGCGTTCCACTCGATTTCACAGTCCAAATTTATATTCCGCATAGAGCGGCTATGAATAGCAGAGGTGAAACTTCCAAGAATCATCACAACAAAGACGAGGAAAAATATCTGCCGGAAAGGCGGGAATGGAGGACCCTGGGGCCACGCCACTCATTTACCAAACCTTGGTGTCTCTGGAGAGATCTTTGTAGGGAGGATGTTTCTATTCATATCATCACCACTCGTCATATCACTCTTAAAGGGGCAATGACACAATTTTTTTTTACCTGTTCAGGTCCATGTTTATGTCCATAGGGGGCAGAATTGGTAATGGTAAAAAAAAATTAAAAAAAATACTAATCTATATGACTAGTGGTAAGAGGAGCTAGAAAGAAACAAGTCAGAAATATGCTCCTCCCCACTCAAGTCAAACACAGTTCACTAAGCACTGACTGATCAAGCATGAAACTGATAAAGCCAGACATCTTGCTATGATTTAAAGCAGGGGTGGGGAACCTCCGGCCCGCGGGCCGCATCCGGCCCCTGAGACCTCCCGATGCGGCCCGCGGCCCGCGGCTCCCCTGTGACACGCGCTGCTTTGGAGGAGGAAGGAGCCGGCGCACACAGCATCCTCTGTGACAGCTGCCGTGCTGTCTGTGTCGGCTCCTTCCTCCTCCAAAGCGGCGCGTGTCTTCAGTCTCCTGCGGGCCGCGCGCGATGACGTCATTTCATCGCGCGCCGCCTGCAGGAGAAGACCGGCACAGAGGACCTGGGAGAGAAGAGGACCTGGACAGCGTGGGAACGGAGGTAAGGTGAGAGGGATGTTTATTTTTTTTTTATTTGGGGGTTAAATAGGCTACCAGGGACATGCCTGATGGGGGGGGGGATAACTAGGCTACCAGGGACATGACTGATGGGGGGGGATAACTAGGCTACCAGGGACATGACTGATGGGGGGGGGATAACTAGGCTACCAGGGACATGACTGATGGGGGGGGGATAACTAGGCTACCAGGGACATGACTGATGGGGGGGGGGATAACTAGGCTACCAGGGACATGACTGATGGGGGGGGGGATAACTAGGCTACCAGGGACATGACTGATGGGGGGGGGATAACTAGGCTACCAGGGACATGACTGATGGGGGGGGGGGGATAAATAGGCTACCAGGGACATGACTGATGGGGGGGGATAACTAGGCTACCAGGGACATGACTGATGGGGGGGGGGGGGGATAACTAGGCTACCAGGGACATGACTGATGGAGGGGGATAACTAGGCCACCAGGGACATGACTGATGGGGGGGGGGGGATAACTAGGCTACCAGGGACATGACTGATGGGGGTTAACTAGTCCACCAGGGACATGAGTGATGGGGGGGGATAACTAGGCTACTAGGGACAAGACTGTTGGGGGTTAACTGGTCCACCAGGGACATGACTGTTGGGGGGGGGGGGATAACTAGGCCACCAGGGTCAAGACTGTTGGGGGTTAACTGGTCCACCAGGGACATGACTGTTGGGGGTTAACTGGTCCACCAGGCATATGACTGTTGGGGGTTAACTGGTCCACCAGGGACATGACTGTTGGGAGTTAACTAGGCTACCAGGGACATGACTGTTGGGGGTTAACTAGGCTACCAGGGACATGACTGTTGGGGGTTAACTAGGCCACCAGGGACATGACTGTTGGGGGTTAGCTAGGCCACCAGGGACATGACTGTTGGGGGTTAACTAGGCCACCAGGGACATGACTAATGGGGGTTAATTAGGCTACCAGGGACATGCCTGATGGGGGTTAACTAGGCTACCAGGGACATGCCTGATGGGGGTTAACTAGGCTACCAGGGACATGCCTGATGGGGGTTAACTAGGCTACCAGGGACATGCCTGATGGGGGTTAACTAGTCCACCAGGGACAAGACTGATGCGGGTTAACTAGGCTACCAGGGACATGACTGATGGGGGTTAACTAGTCCACCAGGGACATGACTGATGGGGGTTAACTAGGCTACCAGGGGCATGACTGATGGGGGTTAACTAGGCTACCAGGGACATGCCTGATGGGGGTTAACTAGGCTACCAGGGACATGGCTGGGGGGGTTAACTAGGCTACCAGGGGCATGGCTGGGGGGGTTAACTAGGCTACCAGGGGCATGGCTGGGGGGGTTAACTAGGCTACCAGGGGCATGGCTGGGGGGGTTAACTAGGCTACCAGGGACATGGCTGGGGGTTAACTACAATAGCAGGGGCACTAGGCGAACAATACTTTGCCTTGCCCTGGGTGCTGCAAACCCCCACTACTAACTGCCGCGCACGGTATGCGGCCCTCGAATGATTTTATAAATGCCCGACCGGCCCTCGACATGGAAAAGGTTCCCCACCCCTGATTTAAAGGGTATCTAAATTTTCACAACTCTCAGATGCATCTAAAATAAATGTAAAAAAAAGATTGTTGTTAACAAAATCTTGTTTTGTGCCTATAGTTCTTGTGCAAGTTAGTATGTCTCCATGGTAACAGACTACAAACAAACTGTGTGTAGTCTGAAGGCCCTATTACACAGGCCGATCTGGAGGAGCAAGGGAGCACCATCCTGTCAGGTCAGCGCTCGCTTGCTCCTCATACCCCGCTCGCTGTCGGAGCTATTACACATTCCGACAGCGAGCGGGGAAGAGCGCAGGGGGTGCGTTGAGCTGCAGGAGGCCATAGGAGATAGTGGCAGTGCTGCGATAATTTGACGAATGCTGCCAATAATAGCTTGATGTAATAGGGCCTTGATCCTGCAATCATCATGCCATTCAACCTCTTGTTTACCTAGCAAGAAGTAGGGAGCAGGTAGGTGGACAGGATCAGACTAATCAGACTGCAGAGGGTTTGTTTGTAGTCTGTTACCATGGAGATACATATAGGACCTGTATACACCAAATGCTAGAAGGATATTTTTTTTTTATCCAGACAATTTGCAAAGTTGCTGAGTTTTTCTATTTTAGTTGCATTGGAATGGGGTTCTCCAGGATTAGAAAAAGCACAGCTACTGTCTTGCAAAAACAGCGCCACCCCTGTTTTCAGGTTGTATGTGGTACTACCATTTAGTTCCATTCCCTTCAATGGAACTGTGCTGAAATATCATAACCAAACTGAAGACAGAAGTGGTGCTGTTTGTAAAAGTAAGTGGCCATGTTTTTTTTTTTTTTCCTTAGCCTGGATAACCCCTTTAAGCAATACCTGGCAATACTGGTTTGGGGGGGGGGCTGTTTTGGCCTATAGCATTCCTTCTTTTGGATTCGTAATAGCGTTCCTTATGGGGAAAGAATTGGAAATGGTAACATAGACGATATTCTCAATTGTAGACATGTTGGCACTGTTGGGCAGCTTGAAACAAGGTGTAGCTGCAGAGGTGCATTATGGGTACAGCTTAGAAACAATATGGATGCCTACCACTGCCACTCTATAATGGTGTCTAAGTGATATCATACTGGTTTAGCACACATCCCCAGTCCTCAAGTAGGTGCCACAAAGTCCGTCATCTCTCAGGAACATGGCATCAGAGCTGGAGACTACCGTAAAGTGGGTTAAATATTATTCGCCATCTGCCATTACCATTTATAGACCATGTGAATCTAATATAACATTACACATCCAGAGCTGTTATCTTGGACCGGCACTCGCCCCATCTGTTGGAAAATTATGTTGACTTTACATTCGATGAGAAAACTTCCCAACCCATCGCTGTCTGCGTCTGCGGGATTTATTAGAATATTTGGAGTATTCCATCCATCTTCATTATTGGTAGATGATATGTTGGGGGGGGGGATCACATTTATGTGGTGCCGCTATGGGAGCGGACGTGATATCGTTATTAATGGGAAACCATCAGGCCCTCCCGTCGTGGTCGGAGGCACAATGAATTCTGAGGCCTATATTGTGGAGGGATCAGCTGATCGCTTCATTTCTATGGGCATCTCGCCATTGGCAGATGTCAGGAGAGAAAGGTTGGGCATGTTGGATTTCAACTTTTTAGTGTTTGAGATGTCTGGCAGCGGCTTTCTCCCCTTGTCCCATTCAGATCACATGCACGCTCAGCTGAGCAGACCATGCATGTGTATGGTAAAATTAGGAGAGATAAGTGTTGGCTTAAAGCTACATTCATACCTCGTTTTCTGCTATAGGGTGGGTCCACACTACGGAATCCACGCCTATAAATTACGTCGGATTCCGTCGCTCGTACTTGCCCACGGCGGCGCGCATAGAATTGAGTCAATGTGATGGGCGGATTGAATGAAGCCATTTCTTTTAGTGGACAGCGGAATCCCCCCCATAGAATGGTGTCTATGGGACGGGCGGAGATGCGTGAGCGGGTACTAGCGACGGAATCCTCTGGAACTTCTCTGCACGGATTCCGTAGTGTGAACCCACCCATACATTGGAGACCTAAAAATGGATGCTGACACATACATCCCATTGAGTCCATTGACTTGAATGGGCAGAATATATAAGCCCGATGTGGGGCAGAATACCTACCCTAACACAAACATCTAAACTGTCTAATTCCGTAATTAGAAAAACATGGCCGCTTCTGGAAACAGCTCCATTCTTGTCTTCAGTTTGGGTGTGGTATTGCAGCTCAGTTACATTAAAGTGAATAAAGCTGAGTTGTAATACCATCCACAACCTGAGGGCAAGGGTGGTGCTGTTTCTGCTATTTTCCCAATCCTGGATAACCCCTTTAACTTAGAAATTACAGTTGATCGCTGGGGGTCCCAGTAGCTTGACACCCAGTCATGAACTCATGTCAGGAGACCCTTCTAACAAAAATGGACAAGTCCTTTAACAAAAATTTTCTCTATTGCAGGAGAGGGCCTGTTGCAGATTTAAGCTACTTTCACATGTCCTGTAAATTTGTCCGTAATTGCTGATCCACATGTGTGAATGTAGCCTTAAAGGGAAATTATTTTTTAACTCAAATCAACTGGTTTCAGAAAGTTATATAGATTTGTAATTTACTTTTATTAAAAAAAACTCCCATACTTATCAGCTGTTGTATGTCCTGCAGGAAGTGGTGTATTTTTTCTAGTCTGACACAGTGCTCTCTGCTGCCACCTCTGTCCATGTCAGGAACTGTCCAGAGCAGGAGAGGGTTTCTATGGGGATTTGCTACTACTCCAGACAGTTCCTGACATGGACAGAGGTGGCAGCAGAGAGCACTGTGTCAGACTGGAAAGAATACACCACTTCCTGCAGGACATACAGCAGCTGATAAGTATGGGAAGACTTGAAATTTTAAAATAGAAGTAAATTACAAATGTATAACTTTGTAAAACCAGTTGATTTGAAAGAAAAAGAGTACCCCTTTAATAGAAAGGAGTAATCAATTTAGAACCCGAGTACTCAGTATAGCATACAGATAGTACAGTTATTTTAATGGGTGCCATACTTCATTTTACCTGCAGGGGTGCTGCAGGGAAACTGAATTCTTGCTGCCAGGTCCTTCTATAGATTACAGCTGATCACTAGGAACCCCAACAGTATCGCACCCAGTGATGAGCTCATTACCAGGGGAAAAAGTCCACCCTATGATATGTATTTCGTTGTTATTAGAATGTAGTGACCCATTTAGGACTTTCATCCATTCACACCCCCACCACCATGTCACTACGGCAGTGCCGGAGAAAAATTGTGTCCAACAGTGTCCGTCACCACTGGCAGTAGTGTAAACAATTAGCACATTCATTTCAAGAAAAGCTGTGTAATACCTCATTTCACCTGCGGAGGTGCTGCAGGGAAATTGAACTCATATAAAATTCAAATTTTTTTTATTTTTTTTTAAAGAATAACACAACCCCTTTAGTATATCTTTATATAGTCTCACTGCTTTGTATATACTTGTGCAATATCCCATGGAAACAAGAAGTTCACTTTCTTACCCCCCGGCTATAATAGGTTTGCTACAGGGTCAAACCGCGGACTCGGCGGAGTAATGGCCGCGCTCAAAAAAACCAATCAGTCTTTTCATTTTTTTTGTGTCTGATAACCTTAAACTTTATAAATGTGTCAGGATTTAAAGTGGATTAGGAGCAAACTCTCTGGCGGTCTAGAGCTGGAGTGAATAGAAGGAGAAGTTCTGAGGAGAAGGAGGCGGGGGAGAGGGGGGAGTCTAGTTTAAAAAATGCTGGGCTTTGATGTGGAAAATCCCTGCCGGAGATGTGGCCGGCTTCTTTATGATCAGCAGGTAGAGAGTGTTATTGTAGTGGGCAGGCTTTATAGGATGAGGCATGCCCACTATTACTCATATTGTACAATGTGCTACTGTGACGTTATATCATAGGATAGTCTCACATCGGCGGTCTGCAACCTGTGTCTCTCTAGCTGTTGCAAAACTACAGCTCCCAGCATGCCCTGACGGGCATGCTGGGAGCTGTAGTTTTGCAACAGCTAGAGAGGCACAGGTTGAGAACAGTGTTCTAGAAACACGTTGGACACTGCCCCTAAGACCCCAATACTACTCATATTACATAGAATCAATGATGCACATTATTACTCACTCATTACTAATACACCATGTAAAAAACAGACACCAACAAGAACAGATGTAGGAGAGCCGACCGCATTGTGCAAAGAATCTGGACTTTCCCACACTATCTATCTAGCGAAAACAGTTATCAATTGCCTCTATTGAGAGTCCAGACTTACCCGTGACACACTCATCTCTGCTACAAATTTACCCGCGACACACTCAGCTCTGCTACAAACGTACCCGCAACACACTCAGCTCTGCTACAAACGTACCTGTGACACCCTCAGCTCTGCTACAAATGTACCCGCGACACACTCAGCTTTGCTACAAATTTACCCACGACACACTCACCTCTGCTACAAACGTACCCGCGACACACTCAGCTCTGCTACGAACTTACCCGCGACACACTCAGCTCTGCTACGAACTTACCCGCGACACACTCAGCTCGGCTACGAACTTAACCGCGACACACTCAGCTCTGCTACAAACATACCCGCGACACACTCACCTCTGCTACAAACTTACCCGCGACACACTCACCTCTGCTACACCTGTAAATCATGAAAAAGGAAACCAGGGCTAGCTTCATAACAGAATTTATTTGGTCCCTCATCGCTTTTACAGCTGGTGGCGAACAAGATCCCTCCCTGATAAATATTTTCCGCTCCTGTCTATTTACAAACGCCAAAAAAGCCACCTACCTCGAATGGCGGTCACCTTAAAGGGGCCACACGCCTAATACAATTTTTTTGTTTGTTTGTTAATGCAATGCTGTTAATAACATTCAGAGGAACATTTTTCATTACCTAGGTGACAGCTATTGTTCTCTGTTATCAGCCAGGGTATAATCTGACAGCCGTGAATGTTACTAGTAGCTTCAACATGTTAAGATTTTTTTTTTTAGTCCCTGAAATGTTAGAATAGTGGTGGCCTCTTCCCCCCTCCATCGTGAAACTACAACTCCCAGCATGCTGGGAGTTGTAGTTTCGCAACAGCTGGAGAACCACCTACTTGGAATCAGTAGTATTTTTGCCAGACCCCTTCCCGGCACCGCAATGGTCCACATCAACTGGTATCCGGCTCTCTCGTGGATGCCAGTTAACCCTTTATCAGCTGTACTTGCCTTGGCAGGTCTGTATATGTCTATAAATTACCCCCACCCTTTCTTGCAAGATCTGTGCCCCTTGCTCAGTCAGTACACCCAGATCGGCAGCCAGCGGCTCCCTGGCCCGGTAAAGTGCGTGTAGCTCCTCAGCCGCTTTCCGCCCAATGTGGAGTTCCCGCAGCCTCCTGACCACGCCCCTGCGGAACAGACACACCGTGCTTAAGAGCTGCCCGTTGTACTTGTCCCAAGTGTCCCGCAGGCGGTATCCATGGACCAATCCGGCCTCGTTATCCAGTAGTACAAGGGTCCTATCGGGGGTGCGGTGGAGATTGTTCGTCCCCCGCAACATGACGCGCGGATCCCACTGGAGACTGAAGAGGTTGCTCACCAGTCGGTCAAAGTTGGCGGTCAGGTAATCAAAGAGGATGAGGTCGCCCCATTGGGCCAGTTCCACCACTCCTTCGTGACCTGAGCGGAGTTCCTCGCGTAAGGGGAGAAGCTTGCCGTCCGGGGCGCGGAGGGCTAGAGGCGGCAACACCGAACTCAGATTGTGCAGCCAAGGGGTGATAGTGACCAAGGACCCCGACGTCCATCCTGTGCCGGCCAGCTCGGCTTGGACTGGTGCCCACTGGGAGCTGCCCACTTTGGAGAGAACACAAGGGGGCACAGTGTTCAGTCCCAGGAGGCGAGAGAGGTAGAAGGAGAGGACCTCTCCCTGGATCTGCTCTGGGTTAATCCCATAGCGTACACATGCCCGACTCCCATCGGAGAGCGTCACCAGTCTATTAGTGCTGCGCCCACAGCCCTTTTCCATTGACACAATGCTGGCTGTGCGAGCAAACTCCTGCCAGTGTAGAGTGTACTCATCGGAGAAGCCCTGGGGCAGTGCCCTTTCCAATGCCCGAGCCCAGAAGATGCCCTGCTCCAAAACTGCAACGCTCTGCGAGTGGTTCCCCTCATTCCCGGTGCCCACCGGGTGCCCGGTCGTTCTACGTTCTGATCCAGACGGGTGACCCTCGGTGGCTGGGGGGTTCTGCGGAGAAAGGGCAGGGAGGCGCAAAGCTCGGGGGGCTCTTTGAGGGAGATATCCAGGGTGATCAGTCGGGTGAGGGTCTTTCCATACCCAGAAGATGCCCCCCACTAACAGGAGGACTCCGGATATGATCAGTGCCACGGCTGCTTTCATCCTGGAAGAAAAAACCCTATTCACAGAGCTGGGAACATCCATGGGGACCCTCAGGGTGCAGTGCGAGCGCCGGCTGGCTGCATCCTCTTCCTCTCCGTCCAGTTTGCTCCGGGCACATGCCAAGGGTTAGTATTTGGTCCTTTCCTCTAGTAGGCACATAGTAGTCTTTTTGGCCGGACGGGTAAAGTGCTGGAGATGCCACATTGCTGGATGCTCAACTGGCGCACAACTCCAGGCAGCACATGCTGGGGGCTTTGTCTTGTCAGGATGAGACCCTCGTGTCAGCCGGGGTCTCCCAGTTCCTAGAAAGTTGCGATCAGCCCCTGGTGTGGATCAGGAGAGCGGGCAGCCCCTGTAGAGCTGGTGCTGGGAGCGTGCAGGGGGCACTTGGGGGGGTGGGCTGAGCCTCTGTGCCTCGCTCCCTCTTATCTGTTGTGAGAAGCATTAGGCTTTGCATCTTCCAGATGAAGAAGAGAATATTCCCACACCCTCCCCAGCCCACTCATGACCCTGCAGCTCCTCCTCTTAAAGGGGCTGAGTCTTCCCAGGCGAATTCTGTGACAGCATTTAAAGGATTCCAGATGCAAGCGGAAAAGGGGATGCTTTCCATTCACAGCTTGAGCTGTTGCAACACTGTCATTAACCCATTGCGGGAACAGCTGCCAGAATTTCATTTAACATTTAACTTATAAAAAATATATATATATATATATATATATATATATATATATATATATATATATATATATATATAAAACATATAAAACAAATGACAAACTCAGCTCCGCTACATCTAAAACTTAAGATGGCTACATTAATATCTTCCTATTTCTCGTTCTATTTAGGTATCAGAACTTGGGAACAAAGAGTTAATTCCGCCTGCCACATGTAAGTGGCAGCCTCAGCACATTTTCCTGTAGCCCACCTGCTCTGCAAGGGTAAAGCTTGGGGGTCATCCATGCAGGGTCTTCCTACTCCTCTCCTTGTATCTCCCAATTAGGATCTGCTGCCACTGTAGCAAGCTGACAGATCAGTCTATAGGAGACAGAGCAGATCGGGAGCTCCCCCTAGAGGAGCTGTGCTGGCATTGCAGCCTGCTATTGTTCCTCTAGGAAATGTTTTTTTCCCCCTGAGTATTTTTGGATTTTTTTTTTTTTTTACAGCTCCTATAAAATGGTATTTTACATGGGTGTGACAGCTGCCGTATCCGCTTACTGTAAAGGTCGCTGCTTTTCACTTTTACTATATTGAGTTGGAATTTTCATTGGACGCTCCGGCTCCATTAGTTATGTACAGTAAATTAAAGGAATTTTCCAGGTTTATCTACGTAAAGCCTATTGAAAACATAAGCACATTTCAAACATTTTTTTTTTTTTTTTTTACCTCTCTCCTTGCAGTTAGTGAATGAAAAATAAAAATCTAAATGATTCCGATCATATATGTGGTGGCATAGATATTACAGAGAGACCTTGTTGAAAAAAATTGTGGGAAAAAAGTAAACCTTAAAGGGGTATTCCACTCAAACATAACTTTTGATATACGGACAAGGAGAGATATGTTGCTGCCCATGGTGAGACTAACAATTCCTTCCATACTTCTTGTAATCTATTCAGCCTCCTTCCCCCAATTCTGAGCTGCTGCTTTCTGCTGAAGACACACAAAAGTGTGTGTGAGCTTTTCTCTCTGTCTCCCCTTTTTCCCCTCTACCTCCTGAGATGGATGTTGTAAACAAATCCCTGGCAGGCTGTATCTGTAACTTTGTAGCTTCTTCTTAATGCTGGGAGGGTTAATCTGAGGTCAAGTTGCTGATTGCCCCTAGCAACCAATCAGATTCCACCTTTCATTTTCCAGTGTCTGTGAGGAATGAAAGGTGAAATCTGATTGGTTGCTAGGGGCAACTGCGCCAGTTTCACTTTACACCATGTTTGATAAATCTCCCTCAATGCGTGGACCTGTTGTGAATGGGTCATCAGCCTTTAAGTCGCTGTCCAACTGTTGCAAAATTACAATTCCCATCATGCCTGGACAGCCAAAGCTTTAGTCTCGGGATAACCCCTTTAAATGGGTTATTCATCCTTAGAAAAACATGGCTGCTTTCTCTTTTCCTCAAGTTGTGTGTGTGTTTTTTTGTTTTTTTTTTAAATGATAAAGCGAATAGAGCTGACTTGTAATACCGCACACAACCTAAGGACAGGGGTGGCGCTGCTTATGCAAAGAAGTAGCTGCCTTTTTTTTTCTAATTCTGAATAATTCCTTTAAGTAGATCCTCTCAATACTATTTATGGCCTAAGGGTAATGGGATTGGGCATTTTGCTACCATTCCCACCAGTCCATCATGCGACTGTATAGGCTGTCGTCAATTATATTGCTGGGGGGGGGTCCCTTTTACCATGGAAATTATGGCGCCGTAGCATATCATCCACCTCTATAGCAATGTCCCCTAACCTGTTGCAAAACTACAACTCCCAGCATGCCCTGACAGCCGAAGGCTGTCAGGGCATGCTGGGAGTTGTAGTTTTGCAACCGCTGAAGAGTCACAAACTACAGATAAATACTCGTGTCAATGACCACTTATAGACCAGGTCGCGGATTTCGCTAATACCTTCCCTCCGACGCCCTTTAAGCCTTGAAAGGTTTATGAGAAAAACAACCTCCATGGCAGGAGAAGCAGGCGGATTGATTGACACATGAGCTGATAAGCAAATTATTCCCTCCAGGGGATTCTCAGGGCTGACAGCTCTAACACTGACATACACACAGATGCCTAATCACTCCACAATGATGCCGAGGGCTCGGGTACTCTACATGCAAACCACACCTGATGCCATCTTATTTATACCCATCCTGACTGGCAGCGGATGGATCATCCATATTTATCTCTACTGGCGGCACATTTTACTTTAACCCTTCAAGCTAATTTTAAAAAAAAAACTATAATTTTTTTCTTTTAAATCAAACATGGTGTAAAGTGAAACTGTCTCAGTTGCCCCTAGCAACCAATCAGATTCCACCTTTCATTCCTCACAGACTCTTTGTAAAATGAAAGGTGGAATCTGATTGGTTGCTAGGGGCAACTGAGCCAGTTTCACTTTACACCATGTTTGATAAATCTCCTCATAAATAATACTTACCATATAGACCAGCTTCGCTTTGGCTGTCCAGGCTTGATAGGAATTGTAGTTTTGCAACAGCTTGAGAGCCGCGAGTTTGAGACCCCTGATATAGACAGAGAAGCTACAGTACCGGGTGGGTGGAGAAGTTAGCTACTTCCCCTCTCATTGATGTCATGTCCTGGTATTCCCTCAATAAAAATGGCGGCCTTATAAGCTTAAAACCAGGAGGAAGGCTCTGGTCATTCCTGGTGATAACATAATATGGGGATGATATGTCACATGTTACAGGCCACAATTCAATCCGCCATGTCTCCTCACAGTGGTAAGAACGGGAAACAGGGAAGGGGGTCACTTATTATGAGGGGGAGGGAGGGTATCTCCTTGCAATTGACTGCCAAGAAGAACTGATAGAGTGAAGATGGTGGATCTACTGATTACTGAGAATTGAGTCATTTCTAAGTGGAAGGAAAAGGCTGAAAACCAAGTAGGAGAAGTTAGCGACTAATGTAGAACTACATGTCCCAGCATTCCACTTCCCATATTACAGGTCGTGATTCTCTGCTTTGTGATTGGACATGTTAGTTTGCAGGGAGGTCTCTCATTAGGAATGGGAGGAAGAACGGTGACCTTTTATAGTTATATAGATTTCTAATTTACTTCTATTTAAAAATCTTAAGTCTTCCAGCAAGTATCAGCTGCTGTATGTCCTGCAGGAAGTGGTGAAGTCTGACACAGTGTACTCTGCTGCCACCTCTGTCCATGTCAGGAACTGTCAAGAACAGCAGCAAATCCCCCGAAGGGTACGTTCACAAGTACCGGATTTGCAGCGGATTTCTCGATGTGAAATTGCAGCGTGACCCTCTGCGGATCCCTGCCTAGTAAACTCTATGGGCAGACAAACTCGCAGCAGGATGCACATCCGCTGAAAGTTTGTCCACAGCCCGCCCCGTTAACCCCCCGGTCGCCTGAGCCTATACATCACCTGGTCCCCGTTCTGGCTTGCTTTGCGGGTTCTCGGCACTTCCCGCTCGGCCAATCAGTGCGCTGCCCCACAGCAGCGCACGGATTGGCTGAGCGGGACGTGAATACACCATGAGCTCCGAAGCAAGCCGGAGCGGGGACCTGGTGAAGTATAGGCTCCGGCGGCCAGCGGGTCAACAGGGCGGGCTGTGGAAAAACTCGTAGCAGGATGTGCATCCTGCTGCGAGTTTGTCAGCCCATAGGGTTACTGGGCAGGGATCCACAGCGGATCTCACTGCGAATACTCAGCAAGAAATCCCTTAAAAGTACAAGAAGTACCCTTAAAAACATCTCCTGCTCTGGACAGTTCTTGAACATGGACAGAGGTGGCAGCAGAGAGCACTGTGTCAGACTGGAAAAAATATACCACTTCCTGCAGGACATACAGCAGCTGATAAGTACTCAAAGACTTGAGATTTTTAAACAGAAGTAATTTACAATTCTATATAACTTTCTGACACCAGTTGATTTGAAGAAAAAAAAATATTCTCCAGAGAACCCCTTTAATATAGAAGTAACCAAAGAATGTTAGAGATGAGGAAGCAGTGACACTGCAAACCTTTCATTTTGCACTTTGGATGATTGTGTTTGTTATGAGGCGGCGCCGCGGCGGATCTACCTTTTTCGGTATAATATACAAATGATCTTCCCTGTTACGTGTGTCATGTGTTTAGCTCATATCCCCAGAACATATGGTTCTACATTCAGCAGCCACAATCATCTCCTATAAACAATACAGGCGAAGGGAAATTGCAGTGGTCACCGCCGGCCCCTCATCTACAAGCATAGAACACGTCGACCCTGATTGCCCCCCCCCCCCCCATGCCCAATACACCCTGGCATCTATGCATATGTGCTGGGTCAATCTAGCAGCAGGGCCCCCGTCATGTAATACTGACTATACAAGAGATAATAATACCTGACTCTAAATCTACAACAGTAAAAATTATACATCTTATTCATAGTGGAAAGAAACCTGTAAAATCTCAGCATGTGACCAGGGTCTAATCTTCAGAAAAGGCCATGATGTATAAGAAACTTCACATTTAGCTGTAGCAGAGAAATCTTTTATTTAACTGGTGTGATGATACTGCCACCTAGTGGATAAAACTGGTAGTGGAAATATACATTTCTTTTTCCCCTTTTTGAATGGAGAGAGAGGTGATGAAAGTAAAGTCCAGTGATAATGAGATATAAATGTTCATAACTTAGATCTGTATCTATATATAGTATGCACCAATGGGCAATCAGATTTGGTACATGCTGGAGGTGGCGCTCTTCTCCTGACTACAATAAATCCACTGGAAGTATTCATTCATGACTAACATTATATTACAGCAACAACAATAACAACTACTACTGCTAATATGATACTACTTCTTATGTACAAAAATATAACTACTTTAATACTGCTCCTATATACAAGAATATAACTACTATAATACTGATCATATATACAAGAATATAACTACTATAATACTGCTCCTATATACAAGAATATAACTATTATAATACTGCCCCCTATATACAGGGATATAACTATTATAATACTGCCGCCTATATACAGGGATATAACTACTATAATACTGCTCATATATACAAGAATATAACTACTATAATACTGCCTCCTATATACAAGAATATAACTACTATAATACTGCTCCTATATACAAGAATATAACTACTATAATACTGCTCTTATATACAAGAATATAACTACTATAATACTGCTCCTATATACAAGAATATAACTACTATAATACTGCTCCTATATACAAGAATATAACTACTATAATACTGCTCCTATATATAAGAATATAACTACTATAATACTGCTCCTATATACAGGAATATAACTCCTATAATACTGCTCCTATATACAGGAATATAACTACTATAATACTGCTCCCTATATACAGGAATATAACTACTATAATACTGCTCCTATATACAGGAATATAACTACTATAATACTGCCCTCTATATACAGGAATATAACTACTATAATACTGCCTCCTATATACAGGAATATAACTCCTATAATACTGCTCCTATATACAGGAATATAACTACTATAATACTGCTCCTATATACAAGAATATAACTACTATAATACTGCTCCTATATACAGGAATATAACTACTATAATACTGCTCCTATATACAGGAATATAACTACTATAATACTGCCCCCTATATACAGGAATATAACTACTATAATACTGCTCCTATATATAGGAATATAACTACTATAATACTGCTCCTATATACAAGAATATAACTACTATAATACTGCTCCTATATACAGGAATATAACTACTATAATACTGCTCCTATATACAGGAATATAACTACTATAATACTGCCCTCTATATACAGGAATATAACTACTATAATACTGCCTCCTATATACAGGAATATAACTACTATAATACTGCCCCCTATATACAAGAATATAAATGCTATACGAGGCTTCTCTTCTGTGATTTTCCCTGTAGGACGCTGAGGCTCCTGGCTCCATCCATTATATGATAGAGATGAGGCGGGCGCAGTCGGCTGATAATAATGTATGTGGATGTTGTTATGAGGAGGTGAGATATTAGAGAGGTGATGAGGAGGCCGCTGTCTCTCTGGATAGAACTACCTGTACATTCTTCTTCTCAATCGCAGGTATAAATAGCGGAGGTGCCATCACCCTGCATGAGATCTCTTCTCACCTCACCACTTGTCATCCATCCTGTTCTCTCTTCGGTTCTCCTCCAGATAAATTGGTCTTCTTTAATTCCCTCTGTTCTGCAGGAGCGCGATGACCTGACTGCGAGGAGGACGGTGCAAGACGTCTGGAAATAACAAAGAGTATAAAGAGAAGATTCATCCAGCCTAGAACATATCTCCTTGGACATGAGAACTCATATGACCTCACTGCTATAGGTTTTACTAGGGCCCCATAGCATTTGCTTGGCCACGACTGTATAAATACCATTCATAAAAGATGGGTACCTTACATATATTACATTACTGATCCTGAGTTACATCCTGTATTATACTCCAGAGCAGCACTCACTATTCTGCTGGTGGGGTCACTGTGTACATACATTACATTACTTATCCTGTACTGATCCTGAGTTACATCCTGTATTATACTCCAGAGCTGCACTAACTATTCTGCTGGTGGGGGTCACTGTGTATATATATTACATTACTGATCCTGCACTCATCCATGAAAATTGTATAACTGTATATATATATATATATATATATATATATATATATATATATATACACTACCGTTCAAAAGTTTGGGGTCACATTGAAATGTCCTTATTTTTGAAGGAAAAGCACTGTACTTTTCAGTGAAGATAACTTTAAACTAGTCCTAACTTTAAACAAATACACTCTATACATTGCTAATGTGGTAAATGACTATTCTAGCTGCAAATGTCTGGTTTTTGGTGCAATATCTACATAGGTGTATAGAGGCCCATTTCCAGCAACTATCACTCCAGTGTTCTAATGGTACAATGTGTTTGCTCATTGGCTCAGAAGGCTAATTGATGATTAGAAAACCCTTGTGCAATCATGTTCACACATCTGAAAACAGTCTAGCTCACTACAGAAGCTACAAAACTGACCTTCCTTTGAGCAGATTGTGTTTCTGGAGCATCACATTTGTGGGGTCAATTAAACGCTCAAAATGGCCAGAAAAAGAGAACTTTCATCTGAAACTCGACAGTCTATTCTTGTTCTTAGAAATGAAGGCTATTCCATGCGAGACATTGCTAAGAAATTGAAGAGTTCCTACAACGGTGTGTACTACTCCCTTCAGAGGACAGCACAAACAGGCTCTAACCAGAGTAGAAAAAGAAGTGGGAGGCCGCATTGCACAACTAAGCAAGAAGATAAGCTCATTAGAGTCTCTAGTTTGAGAAACAGACGCCTCACAGGTCCCCAACTGGCATCTCCATTAAATAGTACCCGCAAAACACCAGTGTCAACGTCTACAGTGAAGAGGCGGCTGCGGGATTTTGGGCTTCAGGGCAGAGTGGCAAAGAAAAAGCCATATCTGAGACTGGCCAATAAAAGAAAAAGATTAAGATGGGCAAAAGAACACAGACATTGGACAGAGGAAGACTGGAAAAAGTGTTGTGGAGGGATGAATCCAAGTTTGAGGTGTTTGGATCACAAAGAAGAACGTTTGTGAGACGCAGAAGAAATGAAAAGATGCTGGAAGAATGCCTGACGCCATCTGTTAAGCATGGTGGAGGTAATGTGATGGTCTGGGGTTGCTTTGGTGCTGGTAAGGTGGGAGATTTGTACAGGGTAAAAGGGATTCTGAATAAGGAAGGCTATCACTCTGCACCGCCATGCCATACCCAGTGGGCAGCGCTTAATTGGAGCCAATTTCATCCTACAACAGGACAATGACCCTAAACACCTCCAAATTGTGCAAGAACTATTTCCAGCAGAAGCAGCAGCTGGTATTCTATCATAGGTAATGGAGTGGCCAGCGCAGTCACCAGATCTGAACCCCATTGAGCTGTTGTGGGAGCAGCTGGACCGTATGGTACGCCAGAAGTGCCCATCCAACCAATCCAACTTGTGGGAGCTGCTTCTAGAAGCGTGGGGTGCAATTTCTCCAGCTTACCCCAACAGATTAATAGCTAGAATGCCAGAGGTGGGCAATGCTGGAATTGCTGCAAAAGGTGGATTCTGGGACGAAAGCAAAGTGTGATGTAAGAACAATGTTATTTCACATACAAATCATTATTTCTAACCTTGTCAATGTCTGGACTCTATTTTCTATTCATTTCACAACGTATGGTGGTGAAGAAGTGTGACTTTTCATGGAAAACACAAAATTGTTTGGGTGACCCCAAACTTTTGAACGGTAGTGTATATGTACACAATCTCAGAGGTTTATGGGAAATGTAGATGGTAAGATTTGTGCTAAATCCAGCAGGTTTCTGAGTTACAATTCGCTGGCTTTGTTCACTTGAGCTCTGTTTCCATCTGGTGGTAAGAAACAGAACTACAACTTATAATTTACAGGCTGTCCTGCCCTAGCTGACATCCAGCCTCCAGAGAGGCTACTTTATGCTGAGAGGTACAGTTACCAAGACAACCGCGTGTTTTCTGGCCTTCACCGTATGGGACTTTTTTTTATTATGTTGTGTTCCATGTTTTCTGTAAAGTAACAAAAAAAAAAATTGTGAATTGAATCTTTTCTTTGTTCACAACATTCGCTGTGCTGGAGAATGTTATCATTTAATTATTTTGGCATGAGACCAATTATGGATAATTTTAAGTATTTTTTCTTTGTTTTAGAATTTTTATTAGATGGCATTATATATATATATATATATATATATATATATATATATATATATATATTTATTTGTAAAAAAAAAATTTTTTAATACTATAGTGAGTATGAGGGAGGACAAGTGGAGGCTGGAAGTGACCGGCATGCAGCTTCTAACCCCCTAGATGCCTCCACCACCATTGATTGCGCCATCTAGGGTGTGCGTCATATCAGTAACATATATAATACTCCACCCTTCGTCTACAGGGATATTGTATCCTCCGTGGTTGTGGTCAGTGTTTGTTCTGTCACTTTGCTTTTCGCTTTTAAATTTAATTAATTATAGATGATCTTTTTATGCCGGATTCAGCTTTGACTGTAGCGTTCTCCTATTATATCCTTACACAGCCGGTTGATCTGTTCATATATAATGCATTTGTTATTAACATACAGCAAAGGAGCCATTTCCTATGCACCCGGGGGCCTTCATTTTTCCACTTTTAGATAATTCCCTTCAAAAAATATTCATTACTGATCGGCACATGGGAAATGACATTCGATATTTAGCAGTTGCTCAAAGTGATTTGCCGGTAATTCATACAAGTGTGGCCTATATGAGGCCTAAATAAGTTGTATGGACCATGAGGCCTATATGAGCTGTACGCACCATGAGGCCTATATGAGGCTATATGAGCTGTACACACCATGAGGCCTATATGAGCTGTACGCACCATGAGGCCTATATGAGGCTATATGAGCTGTACACACCATGAGGCCTATATGAGCTGTAAACACCATGAGGCTATATGAGCTGTACACACCATAAGGCCTATATGAGCTGTACACACCCGAGGCCTATATGAGCTGTACACACCACGAGGATATATGAGCTGTACGCACCATGAGGCCTATATGAGCTGTACGCACCATGAGGCCTATATGAGCTGTACGCACCATGAGGCCTATATGAGCTTTACGCACCATGAGGCCTATATGAGCTGTACGCACCATGAGGCCTATATGAGCTGTATACACCATGAGGCCTATATGAGCTGTAAACACCATGAGGCTATATGAGATGTAAACACCATGAGGCCTATATGAGCTGTACGCACCATGAGGCCTACATGAGCTGTATACACCATGAGGCCTATATGAGCTGTACGCACCATGAGGATTATATGAGCTGTACACACCATGAGGCTATATGAGCTGTAAACACCATGAGGCCTAAATGAGCTGTATACACCATGAGGCCTATATGAGCTGTACACACCACGAGGATATATGAGCTGTACGCACCATGAGGCCTATATGAGCTGTACGCACCATGAGGCCTAAATGAGCTGTACGCACCATGAGGCCTATATGAGCTGTGCGAACCATGAGACCTATAGGAGCTGTACACACCATGAGGCCAGAGGGGCATATGGCCTCCAGCTTCTCAATTTGTCATCCTGTTTTATTGTTTGTGACATTGTAATGCACCTTGTATAAAAGTGATGATGTAGTCTTTGTGCTGTGGCCCAGGTTGCTGGTACTGATGTTGGGTCTGCTGGTGGGTTCTGGTGTTTCAGAGGTTACACTTAAAGGGGTAGTCCACCCAAAAAAAAAAAATCTTTCAAATCAACTGGTGCCATAAAGTGCCAGAGATTTGTAATTCACTTCTATTAAAAAATCTTAAGTCTTCCAGTACTTATCAGCTGCTGTGTGTCCAGCAGGAAGTGGTGTTTTCTTTCCTGTCTGACCCAGTGCTCTCTGTTGCCTCCTCTGTCCATGTCAGGAACTGTCAAAAGCAGGAGCAAATCCCCATAGAAAACCTCTCCTGCTCTCCAGACTGGAAATAATACAACTTCCTGTTGGGCATACAGCAGCTGATAAGTACTGGAAGGCTTGAGATTTTTTAATAGAAGTAAATTACAAATCTCTGGCACTTCATGGCAGCAGTTGATTTGAAAGAAAAAATTTTTTGGTGGACTACCCCTTTAAAACAACTTGTAAACTTAACTTGAAAAGGTATCCTAGTGCAAACAGTTACAAACAGTTCTCAGGTACTTAGGGTAAAAATAATCAATACAATGCTCCAACAGGTAGATAGGTGATAGAAGAAACAGTAATTGGTGTCAGGGACCGGGTAGGAGGGCCCTTGCCTAGTGTACTAAGTACTCTGCTGGGATGTGGTGAAGTGTTGAGAAGTGTTTGAAGAATATCCACATACTCACGTATAGATGAGTCTCAGTTATCTCATCTAATCGCCTTCTGCCCGACAGTGTCGGGTTATCCGTCCTACTGGGGTAGTACGAGTCCCAGGTCTCTGCTCTGGGTGGAGCTGGCTTGTAGAACCCTTCCTTCAAAGCTGAGTGTCTTGTTAGTAGAGGGCGGCTTTCTGGCACTGTTCTCTACTGTAGGATCAGTCTTGAGTTATCTGTCCCTTTTCTAAGGTGGTCAGCTGTCCTATTTTAGCTGCAATGTCCACGGCGTAGGCAAGTATGAAGACTTCCTTGTCTCTGGTTCTCCTAGACTCCCATAGACTCCCATTATGAGAGGGAGGCTAACGGCATTCCGCTAGTTTTGCTCAGTGTAAACCCGGCCTAAGTGTTAGCTGCAGCAGTGCTGTGTAAGTGCAACATCTAGTGGTTGAAGTAAGGAACATTGGCCTCCTGTCCTAACCTGTGAAACTAGAGAGATACACTTTTACCAAGGTGTAAAAAGAAAAGAAAAAACACATAGTGGGACACTACACTTGTAGTGCACCAGGTTAGCACTTGAGTTAGTGTTCATGTAGTATTGGATGTTATGGAGTTAGGGCACTTGGCCCTTTATGATGGCACTAGAAGTCCTATGGGCCACCGTATTAAGTCTTAGTGAGGCTTTGTATTCTTGTACTGTATTGTATATGTATACAATAAAGCCTACCTTGGTCTATGTACTTCCCTATAAATACAACTTATCTAGAGTCCCAAAACATACCTCATTTCATCTATATCTTCTCCTGATTCCTGAACTTGAAGGACATATGTCTTTTTACATCCATACTCGCTAGGTAACTATGTAAGTAAGGATGATTACCACCATCTTTAGAGAGTTTGTACAGGAGACAGAAGAGTTATGGTTATCATGGTGTCTTGGTGTCTCTCAGTGTTCTTCATTCCACTGTCCACAACTGTTGAGTGGCGTTGGTGAACGTTCAGCATCTGACTCCCGACATCTGGAGAAGTTGGATTGCCGTCCTAGGGAGTCCTAAAAAACATGAACAGAGCTATAGATAGTATCCATGTTGTTCTGGCAGCCAACTTATCCAGGCGTTGGGAGTCAAATGCAGAATACTCGGGTTTGGAGAATGTTGCCGAATCTAAATAGTTCATCAAGTCCACTCAACACTGTCCATCAGCCTTTCCTCTCTTTCTCATTCCATGAGGCACTTTCAGTAATGGTGGTGGGCAGAGGTGTGGCAAGCAGAGACGCAAAGTGGACAGTGGTTCAACTTACATGGTGAATACTAGACAAAACAAAGTACCATCAAAGTGCTTCAGGTCTGCTCCCTACTCAACACAGACTGGCCAAGAGTAATTATTTGCTAGTATGATGCATTGACGTAATCTTCCTCCTCCATGCCACTTAAAGTGAAGGGCCATGGGCCAGAAGAGAGATAGATGCCTTTATGGTGGTCTGGGCCATATGGAAAAGAAAAGGGACAGTCAACAACTCCAATAGTCACTTATGGATCACTGGCTATAACTTCACTGTAATCACTTATATGTTCTTGTGAATCACTGGCTATAACTGCACTGTTATCACTTATTTGGTCTCGTCAATCACTGGCTATAACTGCACTGTAATCACTTATATGGTCCTGTGAATCACTAGCTGTAACTGCACTGTAATCACTTATATGGTCTCAGCAGTTGTGACATACATTAACCAGTAGGAAGGCTACTCAGGCCTTATATTTCTTTTCCAACCCTTACGCAGAACCCTGCCCAAACCTCTGATGGGTTGTCCCCTCAGCTGCTACTCCAGCTACAGCTTGTACTTCCATTTATGTGAGTGGTCCTATATTACTCAAAGGCTTGTCCTTCTTTCTTACTCTCTAGAAGAGTTCCTTAATTGGTGCCAGGAGGACGCCAGGTAGGTACCTTTTTTGAGGTTAGATTAATTGATTCTTCTCTTGTAGATGACACCATGGACCTTTCTCTGTAGATGTATCCACCATGGACTCCATGGATCATCCGAGGTTCCAGGTCTCTGACATAGCGTGTGGCGCAATAGCTGTAAAGGAATTCCAGCAACTCGCAGTGTCATGGTAACTGGGAATACACACAGTGATATCACAGCTACAAGCGTGTGGAAAAAAACATCTCAAGCTAAACAAATGAGCTGGAAACCTCTGATTTATTCTACTTTGTAACATTTTGGTTGTTTTTTTGTTCTTTTAGGGATCACTGTTTTCTTTGGAAAAACATGTTATGGAACACGCCGTGCATCAATTTGCTCTCTCATGTATCCCACTGGTCTGTGCAGACCTGTCACTTTAAAGTGGTTGCCTTTGAAGTTGGAGATCCTTTAAAAGCTGGAATAATGGAATCAAATTAACCCTTTAAATACCCCCTTAAACACCCTTTGGGTCTGGCCAGTGGGTTTTATTTTATTTGCCAGTTTTGCTTTGACAAACCGTATTTACAAACCGTATAATACGACTTTTTAACCCCGAAAAATCTTATTAGAAGTTGGGGGTTGTCTTATACTTCGGGTATGGTGGCCCCATACGGTGGGGGAGCAAAAAAATGGCTGCATCCCCACCGTATGGGGTGACCACTATATTAAAAAATCTACTCACCAGTAGAGATGGTTGAACATTGGGAATTTTCAAGTTTGATCGAACTCGAACCTTCTCGAACCTTCGTCATTTGATTCCTGATGCCTTCCCGTTCAGGTGGAGGGTGGAGAGGTGGAGACCGAGTACCGCCTGGAAAACAGGGATACAGAGGTGGCTCCGTACAGTACATACCCCTGTAGGAAGTAGTCACTTGGTGGGAGGAAGTGAGTGGTAGTTGCCCTCAGATTCTCGTGGGAGGAAGACGCACAGAGTGGGCAACCCTGCTGTAGTTAAGCCAGGGCCTTGTTCGGGACAGTCCAGTTGTGTTGGAGAGTTAGAGACCCACGTGTATGGAGCAACCAGAGACTTTCAGTTCCCTTAGTCTAGCTATTCCCACTATGCAGTGTTAGACCCTACAAGGGGACAAGTCAGGGATCATCCCAGCCCATGCTGAGGACCACTCTACACAGTGCAGGGCAGTATCCTAGCAACAGAGGAACTGACCCGGATAGAAAAAGCAACCTTAACGAAGGTCTACGTACTTTATATCGCAGCGCAGGTGAAACCGGAAAACTTCGGACACTTGGCTTCGCCCAGGTAACCACGACTGGGGCTTGTGTCACCCTAGTAGGATGGGTCCTCCGACACTGTAGGGCAGAAGGTGGTGGGACATAGTCGAAACACGGGCTAGGAGAATTTCTCTCTCTCAAGTTTTTAAGTATTATTATCTCTAAAAGTTCCGGCAGAGCACACATCTTTTTTGGGTTGGGACCTCCTTGACAAACTCCTTTCCTCTTCAGTGCTCAACTCTAAACTCTACAAGTACCGCTACATCTACCTCATATAAGCACTTATGAGTATCTCCCAGCACAGATCCAGTGAAACACTAAAGCCTGTATCCAGATAAGCTACTTGCTGCCAAAGTGTTCTGTATTTTCAAGAGAATGTTCAGTAAAGCTGTTCTATTTATTTCACTGGGACTCAGTCTTCCTTGCATTAGCACCAGCACCTATACACCTCTGCTACACACCTTGGGTCATTTTTCTGTGGGTGGCAGTACCGATAGTCCGACTTAGTCATTTTCCACTCAGGACTATCTTGACAAGAGCCTAAGGGACCCATCACAGCCCGGCAGGTCACCGACCATTTTGGGGAATAGTACAAACCGTCCATACACAGAGCAGATACCAACATCACACCTGTGTGCTGGACTAGCACTGGCATCATGACAACCACCATCACTGGCCGATTAATATCCATCCACTCATGACATCTGCACATTAAGACCCTGACTGTACTTGTAGTCTCCATGATTCTCTTTTCTTAAAGCTTTGCATGTATGAATAAACTGGCAATTGGGCGTCACCATTCCACTTGACAATAAGGCGTGTCCAAACACACTGAACCCATCAGTGCTGATTGAAGGGACACACCCACTCACAAATAGAATGGTAACACCCAGTTGTCAGATTACATTTCCGGGAGGATATAAAAGAGGATATAATGCAGAGCTGTAAGAGCTGACCTGCCCTTGCTTCCCCATACACTACGGCATGAAGGTAGGGCGGGTGCGGGGGTCATGTTTAAGGACAAAATAAAATAAAGAAATAAAGAAAAGAAATGTTTATTTGTTTGTGTCGGGGCCAGAAGATGAAGTCCTGCATTCTGGAGCTGCTGCCTGCCAGGACATGTCGAAATGCATATGGAAGAGATGTAGCAACAAGAAGAGCGTGTCTGAAAGCGCGTGACAAGCTGATAAATAAGATTTTTGTTCATCCTTCCTCTTGTGCAACAGGAAAACATCATGAAGATAAAGGAGGAATGTAAAAGCGTATGGAGGCGAGTCCCTCCAGGACTGAAAGCAATGACTGTCCTCATCTGTTATAACCTATAGGTGTTACGTCTGCTGGATGATGAGGTTGGGTGAGACATGTCACTTCTCATGTCTATTCATCCAATGGCCTGAACACCTGCATTATCATACAGCTTCATCTCAACCTTAGTACTACACTGCCATCCATAGACCGTAATGTTATTATAAACATGGCACCAACATATTACTCACAATATTAATACACAAATATTCTACACAAGAATATAACTACTATAATACTGCTCCTATATACAGGAATATACCTACTATAATACTGCTCCTATATACAAGAATATAACTACTATAATACTGCTCCTATATACAGAAATATAACTACTATAATACTGCCCCCTATATACAAGAATATAACTACTATAATACTGCCCCCTATATACAAGAATATAACTACTATAATACTGATCCTATATACAAGAATATAACTACTATAATACTGCTCCTATATACAAGAATATAACTACTATAATACTGATCCTATATACAAGAATATAACTACTATAATACTGCTCCTATATACAAGAATATAACTACTATAATACTGCTCTTATATACAAGAATATAACTACTATAATACTGCTCCTATATACAGGAATATAACTACTATAATACTGCTCCTATATACAGGAATATAACTACTATTATACTGCCCTCTATATACAGGAATATAACTACTATAATACTGCTCCTATATACAGGAATATAACTACTATAATACTGCTCCTATATACAAGAATATAGCTACTATAATACTGCTCCTATATACAGGAATATAACTACTATAATACTGACTCCTATATATACACAAGAATATAACTACTATAATACTGCTCCTATATACAGGAATATAACTACTATAATACTGCTCCTACATACAAGAATATAACTACTATAATACTGCTCCTATATAAAAGTATATAACTACTATAATACTGCTCCCTATATACAGGAATATAACTACTGTAATATTGCTCCTATATACAAGAATATAACTACTATAATACTGCTCCTATATACAGGAATATAACTACTATAATACTGCTCCTACATACAAGAATATAACTACTATAATACTGCTCCTATATAAAAGTATATAACTACTATAATACTGCTCCCTATATACAGGAATATAACTACTGTAATATTGCTCCTATATACAAGAATATAACTACTATAATACTGCTCCTATATACAGGAATATAACTACTATAATACTGCCCCCTATATACAGGAATATAACTACTATAATACTGCCCCCTATATGTAAGAATATAATAAGCAGCCGTTACGGTAATAATTCATAGCCAGTGTCAGCATTGAGGGGTAGACAATAGGTATGATACCAATTTATTTCCGGTAAATCTTTCCAGCCGCTTACTCTTTATCTCCCTCGAAGGAATTCCTGTAAACTGTGGCTAATAGTCAGGTCCGCTCATCCTTCAAAGCCGCAGTCTAATTCCTAAATGGCCGCACAATGCAAATGTAAAACACCGTCCCCGGGATTATCTCGCCGCTGGCTTGGAGGAGTCTGGATGACAAATCGCTGCTATTCATTATCTGGCAGATGATTCATGGGTTTATGGGAAAACAACCTGCAAAGTTCTGACTGGGAGGATATTAGAGGGGTGATACACTTGTGGAATCGGTAGAAGTTACATACTTCTACATACTATAGTCAAGGCTGGGCGGTTTGTTGGTGCCCGTGGACCCCCCCCATCATATAGAGCACATGCCCCACTTTTGTCCGTATAGTCTTAATGCTGAAACATCTCACCGTTGTGGGTGTAAAGAGTCCTTCCCGATATAGCACTGTGCAGTGTGAATGTAATTAACACATAGGGCAATGCAGATACAATGTCGGAGAAAACACAGAATACTGATAAAGGTGTTATTTGCAAACAGGATACAAGGTGTTAAATACCATGATGACTTAAAGGGGTATCCCAAGATTAAGAATTATTCCCCAGCCACAGGACTAGGGGATTTTTAAGAGTTTGATCGCTGGGCTACCACCGGTTGCAGCATCCGGAACTGAAGTGGTCCCAATGCTGGGCCCCTCGTCACTGTCAAGGTGTCACCATGCCGTTGTGCTTGGGTGGTATGCAGAAGGTGGGTTCTGGTGTTTTTTCTGGGGCACTTGGCATGGTGGCCAAGAGTGGTGTTACCCACCCCCGGACAATGGCACTTGTAAGGGTGTGGGTGCAGGTGCAATAGAAAAATGAGATGATGGAGGGGCAGGAGGATGAGAGGGGTAGTACTATAATGATGGAAGGGCAGGAGGATGAAGGGGGTAGTACTATGATGATGGAAGGGCAGGAGGATGAAGAGAGTAGTAGTATGATAATGGAGGGGCAGGAGGATGATGAAGGGGCAGTAATATGATGATGGAGGGGCAGGAGGATGAAGGGGTAGTAGTATGATGATGGAGGAGCAGTAGGATGAAGGGGTTAGTAGTATGATGATAAGGGGTGCAGCTGCATCATATGGGTACAAACTACCAGTATGTACAGTCAGTCAGTAGAAAGCTATCTCTGAGTCTCAGCATGCTCTGAGTGGGGTGTGTAATATACCGGGGACCTGAAAGTGGGGTGTGTAATATATTGGGGACCTAATACTGGGATGTGTAATATACTGGGGATCTAATACTGGGGTGTGTAATAAACTGAGGACCTAATACTGGGGTGTGGAATATACTGGGGTGTGGAATATACTGGGGACCTAATACTGGGGTGTGTAATATACTGGGGTGTTTAATATACTGGGGACCTAATACTGGGGTGTGTAACGCTCCTTTTGTGTTGTTCTGACTGTAAATTCTAACAGGAAAATTTTGAACCCGCACCCATCATAGGCCACACCCCTCAGAGACCACACTCACAATAAGCCACACCCCTTTTTAACGCTAAAGTGTCCCTGGAAAACATTTTCAAATGTTGGTAACTATGCCAGAAGGTGACTTTTACTTACAGACTTCAGTGTAATACAGGTTAAAGTAAGTAACAGGTATGGGTAACAGTGGTGCTTTAGGTAGTTACTTTTAGAAAGAAGGTAATATCAGAAGAAGTGTACTTGACTCTGGACAAGTATAGGGCTGTCTTGACGACCTTGCCTAGGTAGAAGTGTACTCTGCCGGGATACGGTAGAACATGACCTAGTGTTGCTGTAGAGATTCCTTGTACTCACGGTTAGAAGAGAAGGACTATAGAAGACCGCCTTTTGCCAAACCAGCCCAGAGACTGTCAGGTTAGGCAGCTCACGTCTCAGGCTTAAACAACTGGGCGAAGCCAAGATTACCCAAGGAAATCGAGTAGTTACCAGTAGGATACTTCGGCTTAGGCCCTTTGTCCTACTGAGGATCAATCCATTGACTGTAGATTGTCCTATGTTAGAAAGAAGGATCCCAGACATAGGCAAGGTTGACCCAGGTGACAGGTTCCCCACCTTAGGGTTTAGCAGTGCATCTTGTCCTTAAAGTCTCTTTGAGGAAAACTGTGTCTCTGTGTCTTGCTATCTCCACAATTCACTAAAGAAAAGAGCAAAAGACCTTCTACAGAAACTAACTAACCTTTTACTGGGTCTAACTTACTATTAGCGGGTTGTGCATTAGAAAAAAGAGAGGTATGAAGTGTGGTTGGTGGGTTGTGTGTGAGGTACCTGCACCAGGGATTGGTCAAACAGTGAACAAAGAATAGTTAACCATTTCCCTTCAGCTGTGCTAACAAACAAAAAGGGGGAAGTGAGACACCAAGTGGTGATGTTGTGGAAAGGCACATACCCTACCACAGTGCAAGTTAACCTTTAAAAGTACAATAAAGTCAGATGGTGAAGGCCTTCCATTATCACAAATATCCATGATCAATGGTACCCTCACTCCTGGGCAATACATGATCACAAGAATGGAGGCCCCTTGTCTCCACATAGGATGATTGGAAGTCCAAGCAGTCGGAACCCCAGCGATTACATAGTTATTCCTTATCCTGGGATAATTTTAATGTCCAGTTTACAGAACGAATGTTTATAAGCCCTATTAGGAATCAGTTAAAGGGGTTCATGTAGATTTATATTATATGCCTTTGTAAGCTCTGAAAGTAGAATACATACTCACCTTTCCTGCTCCTCTGCTACTGCTGCTGTCATGTCTTCCAGTCCCCATAGATTGCAGCTAATGTTTGGGAGGAAGACCCTTTGGGACAAGCTTATTATAAAGCAACCTTTCTACTAGGGAAAGGAGTCCCTTCATACACCAGGTTCATTTTGGATTAGGATTTAGAAAAACAGGATTCCAGAAACAGCACCCCTCTTGTCCTCAGTCTGTGTGTGGTATTGCAGGTCAGCTCCATTGAAGTCAAGGTAGATGAATTGTAATACCATCAACATCCTGGGGACAGGGGTGGCACCGTTCTTGGCAAAGACTAGCTATGTTTTCTATTCTTGGTTAACCCCTTTAAAGCCAAGGGGTTAGTTGCTGGAATACCCCTTTAACCTTTCCCTTCCTCTTAAAAAAACCCAAAAGCAATAACAACAACTATCTAAGGCTCTGTTCACACAGAGCAAAACTGGCGGAATTCCGCGTTGGAGAATCCCATCAGCCTCCCTGTCATAATGACAGTCTATAGGAGGCTCTCGCGCCTCCTCTCTCCGAGCTGAAGAATGGACATGTCCATTCTTCAGTGGGGAGAGACGCGGGGAGATTAGGCGCACAACATGTATAAAAGGGCCCCTTAACCATAGAGGTACATTATACAGCAGCTATAAGGAGGCCTAACTCTGGTTGGTGCCATGACATTTGCCACTAGGAGACAAGAAACTGTATAGGACCAAGAAGTGGAGACTTGGTCCAAGGTTGGTGCATACCTAGGCAGGGGGCAACCAAGGGATGTGCCCTGCCAGAGGGTGCAAAAACCCTTATCATAGTAAGAACATCTAGTTGTGGATTTAAGGGTCGTCAACTGTACCTTTGCCTTGGTCGTATGGCATAATGGAAAGAATAAAGTGTGGAGATACAAACAATGAGCTTCTTTGTTCATGGTTACATAACTTGGCACAATATTGGGGGGACCCATTTAGATCTTTGCTATGGGCCCCTCACTCTTCCCATTGGTCTTGGATCTTTTTGTTGACTTCTAGTATCTTGTATCGTTACAGTCAGGTCCATCTACAATCCCCGGAGAATGGATAAAATGACTGTGCACTCCATACCCCCGCCTTACATCACAGCCCTATTATCTCATCAGACGTCTGAGACATTTAGCTTAGATATTCGGAGGGCCCCCGAGTCTCTTTGTGCTTCAGGATGACGAAATGGAGGCAATCAGGTTGTGGTTAGCTGCCGTCTCTGGAAGCCATCATACACAGAACCGCGCCTTCTGTCTGACTTGTCCAGACGACGTGGAAGGTTCACTTGTCCCATACACCAGTGCGCTCCAGCTCCTCACCTTGTAGCACAATATCTTGTTGCTTTCCATTCGGTCTGGTGTTAAAAAATGTGAATTCCAGGCTAAGAACATTGCCAAAATATTTTTTCAAAAACATTCCTGAACGCTACGGAAACTCGAACCCATTGAGGTAACAAGTAAAAATAATATGGCGTATGGTGGGGGTTAGGTATGGCTGCCCATCCTCATTCCCCATCCAACCCTATATTGTTGGCCACAGGGGCAGTATTGTAGTAGTTAGAACAGGCAAAATGATGGCGGTGTTCCTCTTTGAGTGTTGGGTAATATAATTGACAACCACTTTTCAGTAGATTTTTTGAAGTCCTCAAAGTTGTCCCTTCCCCAGCTCCTATTGCCAATAATACAAATGACACATATATTTCCCCATCAGTGGCTGAGCTTCTGTAACATTTCTAGAGAAACTACAATTTACAGGTGTAAGGGAACTCAGGGCCTGGATGGAAGACAGGGACAGGCTGACAGTGTGCGCCCTAGCACTAGGTCCTCCGAGATTGTTCCTGCCTACTTGCCAGCCCGACCCTAGACAATTGGTGACAACTGGGCGATGTTCCTTTTACCAGGTAAGTGAAACACAGAACGAGACAAGACGGACAAACACAATAAAAAATAACCAGATACAGGTCAAACCGAAAAGAGCAAAATGGTACAAAAACAGCAGGCAAAAAAAAGAGGTCAGGAGGACAAGCAAAGAGGTCAGAATACCAAGCGATCCGATCCGATATGAAACACCAGCTCAAGCTTCAAGACACTATCGCGAGCAATGTCCAACCAAGAGCACAAGTGGACTTATGATATGCCAGAGTTCCAGTCCAGGGTGTAATTTGACCAGCCCTCTGACATCAAGACCACACAGAACACAGACTGACAGAGAAGGGAAATAAGTGGAGAAGGCAACTGTCCATCACTACTCAGTCTAAACCATCAGCAGCCCAGCTAGGGCTAGTAGAAGAAACCAGATGGGTGTGGTGGAACCTGTCAATCACCACACAGCAAGTGCTGGAATCAGAGTGGTAGACTGGTAGAAAACTGAATCATGGCCAAAAGCTCAGTCTCAGCCACACTTTACGGGCAGAGGACCACACTAAGGAATGAACAGGCGCGGACATAACAATGAGGGAATAGCATTGCCAAATAAAGTGCATAAACCTACTAGGGGCAGTAGAGCTCCATATCCTCTTCCAGATGAGTGTTCCTCAGGGGCGTGGCTAAAGCATCAGTGCCTTTCTCCGATAGGGTTAACTTGCAATGATACTGTAGCTTAGGGCCATAATACCTAAGTTGGAGAAGCAATGTGGATGGTTCCTATCATTACTAATCTAATCCAGGACAACCCCTCTAAATCTAAGTGTTTAATAATTGTTTTTTGTAGGGGTAACTATAACATGTTTTTTTTTCTTTTTCTGTAGAAAAGTTGGAAATATCCGCACAAAATGCAAGCAATAAATACACTTGATAATATCCTGGAAAGAAGATCAGCTCTGCTCCTCCAGCACATAATACAGGTGTAAATCCTCCCCATTGCATGTCTCTTCTCAGTAGAACTCTCCCATGGTGAGCCGGACGTTTCCTAGTATTACATCTCTGCAGTTCTGTATTTTTCATTACAGATGTAGGCATGAAGTAAATGTCATGTGATATGCGGCCCTGACCACCTTGTAAAAGCTCCAGCGGTCTCCACCGATACTCACAGCTGTCAGAAAGATTGTGGAAAACTGCACAGGTCACATGTGTTTAGGCTGAAAATGCAAAGACAATTTTCCATTTATTAAAACTTGGTCTGCTCCAAGGAAAAGGGTCCAGACAGGTCTTTTATATGGAAACAAAGATTTACAGAAACAGAAATTACATTCTATCTATCTACAGTATCTATCTATCTATCTATCTATCTATCTATCTATCTATCTATCTATCTATCTACAGTATCTATCTATCTATCTATCTATTCAGTAGATAGTCCATAGCACTCAAAATCCGTGAAAGAGTTTGTGAATTTATTCCTTCAAAAGGTTTTAAACAATACAGTACACTTCAGCAGAATAGACAAATCTTCACATAAACTTTAGTGCTTAACTCGTTTGTGCTTAAGGAGGTGCTTGGAAAAGTAAAATAGAAGAGAGGTAGTTACTGCGAGATAGGATACGTAGACCTTCCTTGGTAGCTTTGTCCTATCCAGGCTAGTTCCTCTTGTGTTTCAGGATACTGCCCTGCACCTTTAAGATTGGTTCACGGCATGGGTTAGAGTGTTCCTGGACTCTTCTCCTTTCTTAAGTGTTTAGCACTGTATAGTAGATATTGTTGACATACTTAAAGAACTGGTTGTCTCAAGCTGCATCTGGACACACTCGTGTTTTGACTCAACTGAACCTTTTCCCGGACAAGGGTCCTGCCATAAGCCAGACCCTGGCTTAGCTACAGCAGGGACACTTGTTCTGTGTGTCTTTATCCCACGGTAATCTGGATAAAACTAACACTTCCCCCACCAGTGTCTCCTCCTACAGGGGCCTAAAATAGATCTTCCCTGTGAGTGGTGGGGATGAATGTGTGCATAAGAAAGATGAAAGATAATAGGTTAGAAGCAGAGAGCACCTCCTATTGGTCAAGAAAAGCACATGGCACATCTAAACATTAACCCATGACTGACTTCAGCTGTGTAATACATAGAAATACAAAATACTGACATCTAGTGGTGAAACTGTAAAGTACCCTTATCACCACAACCTGAAAGAGAAAATGTTTTGAGAGGTGCAAAGGAGAGACAAAAACACCCATGGTGGGACACCACATCTATCTATCTATCTAATCCTCCATTTATCCTGGCGATCCTTTTGACAAATAAAAATAACTGGAAAGCTCACCCTGCACCCTGGACTAGTTTGCCATCGGTAACCATGGAAACACATAGCTGTGTACAGGACCTGCATACACAATTGAGTTTTGATGAATCCAAATGTGCTAGAAGTTTCCTCATCTCTTCCCAACTTCATAGGTTGCCTCATTTGTTTGTTTTGATGCTTTGGAGCAACCAATGACAGTATAAGAGCCCCCCCACACACACACTTTCATCTTCATTCACCATAACATGAATACCACAGGACCGTGGCAGAACATCAAACTGCCACAAAGCGTCGTGCTGCTGCAAATGGGTCCTGACATACTTCTAGGAACTGTTTACCCAGACCATCCAGGAACTCCCAGCCGCAGTTTATTGACCTCCCCCCATCCCCCCACCCCGGGTTCCCCCCATTTTTACACGTCACGCTTCCGCACTTTATAAATTAGTTAATATTTAATGACTTTTTGGGGATGGCGTCACTGATGAGGAATGTATGTTATTACAAACACATGTATTGGACACGGAGACGAGAATTTTTTTTCCAGACTTTATGCCAGGTCAGGACGGGGTCTGAGGAGTATTATTATGTAGCCGTCTCCGTCGCCTCAGAGTCAGATCTGCCTGTTGCTGGTACCTGCACATTCCCTCCGCTACTGGCTCGGGACTCCATAGATGACATCACATACTCCATTGTTTAGGATTCCCCACCGCCGGGGCTGTCTGCCCTGGAGCACCAAGAGTTAAAACAGCTGAGTGTTTTGGGGTTGACGTAGTCTGGAAGACCCCAGTGGAAGAGTTCGGTGAGGGTGTCACTGGCTGAATGATAGAAAATGTGAAACCTGAGACCCCGGCCCTGCAAGCATGAAGAGACGGAGACCCTGAATCCATGCGGAGTGCCTGTACTGGGATCATAGACGACACCATGACCCCGACACTGAGAACCAGTCTGGCTCTGCTCTGCCTCTGCGCCCTTCACATCTCTGCCTACCCCAGGACTTCAAGTGAGTACCGGCCATGATGTCATTGTGATGTCATACTCCTCTAAGGTCTTTCCTTCTTGTTCCTAGACTAAGGTTTCCATGTCTTAAAGTGACAGATCATCACTGTTTTAGGTTTCCAGTTCTGCATTTTAAATGCAACGGTGCACAAAAATTTGCTCAAAAACACAACTATTTAATAGTCATATATAGGGACCGAGTCAATACATGACTTAAAGGGGCATTCCAGTTGATAATGTCTATCAATTGACCACTGCCTAGGTCGTAGGTGTCATATCTTTGGGGGTCTGGCCAGTAGAACCAGTACTGATCAATAATACTGGAGACCTGGGACCATAGTGTAGGGTAGATTAGGGATCGGCCATGTATGTTATTGCTCCATATTACTCTATGAGAGGTACGAAAACAATGCACAGCCGTCAGACCCCAGCCATCTCATATTTATCACCTCTACATACAATCTTACTAGTCTCAGATTTAAAAAAAAACTTTTTACCCCCAGAAACAGCGCCCCCCCCTGGTTTATAGGTTGTGTCTGGTATTGCAGCTCAATACTAAACACAGATATCTTCTTTCTACTCCTGGCTAGAAATGATCATTATTAATGCTTCTACTACCTTCCCATCCTCCTCCCATACCTTGCTCCATTTGCTCGGTGCTTATAGCCACATTACTGACAATGCCTGACCCATAACCATTGACATTAAAGGGAAACCCTCAGGGATATGTCTATAAAGTTTTGATCCAAGAATTCTTATATTTACATACACAGCGCCCCCTGGTGGAGAAAAAGCTGTGTAGCTCTCTAAAGTAACATTTCCCCAAGCTGTGAGTCTTCTCTAATTGTTGCAGAACTACAGCTCCCATCATGCCCTGACAGCTGGAAAGCCTTCTTTTGGGGAACACTGCTGTCATGGATGTAGCAGAGCTGAACTGTGCACTGCAGAAGAACCAAGGTTTATGCTAATGTGTGCCAAACAACCTCCTCTACACTACATCCTTATGCCCATGGGGTCTATATATTAGTAGACTCTGCAGGAAGCCAGGAATTGTAATAGTGGAGAAAACCACAAGTCGGGAGGAAGAATTTCAACTCTGTTAGTCATGGAAAACACATCAGCCGCAGATGCTATTCCTCTGCCATGCAAATAATAGTAAATAGTATGTGAACACCCCGCCAACGTGTCCGTCCTGCTACACAGCACTAGGGGGTCAAACAGAATGCAAACTGGGGCAAACCATTAACTTTCTGCAGACATCTGAAACAAGGAGTGTTGTGGGCATGCTCGGTGTAATGTGAAGAAGTCAATGGACATGGGAAGATATCCGTTTGTCCATTGTTTTTTTGTCAAGTTTCTTACCTGCCCCCAACTTTATTATACAGATGACTTCTGACCGGCTGTTCCGTCTACACAGCACCGAACGTAAATTGCTCCTTAATATTGTTTGTGCATTTTTCATATTGTGACCGTATAGGTTTTATTCCCCAGAATATACAGTGATTAATGAAAATTGCCCAGGAGCGGAGTGGAACATTATGTGCCGAGACTGCTGCGAGTATGATCAGGTGGAGTGCGTGTGTCCAGGAGGCAATAAGAAGGTGGGGTACACCATCCCCTGCTGCCGAAATGAGGATAATGAGTGCGACTCCTGCCTCATACACCCAGGTATCATAATATAGTTATTCCTTCAAAAAATATTTGTTGTTGTGTAACAGCCATGAAATGATCAGGACCTTCACTGTATGGTGCGCACAGAATATAACTATTATAATACTGCCCCCTATACAGAAGAATATAACTACTATAATAATTCCCCCAACGTCAGGATGTTGGCATATAATTTGATCAAACCATACCGCCCCGTGTACCACGTGCAGGTCTCCTGGTTCACACTCCCTACCCTAACTCCACACTGCGTCGGTCGGCTGCCAACCCCGCAAAGCGTGCACCTGCAGGGAAGGGAGGCCATGGAATGGCCCTGCAACCCCAATGTCACAGGACCAAACCCAAAATGCCCCACCAATACCCAGCCAGCACCACCAGCGGAGAAGGCTGCCCCCCAACAACACAAGTATGAATATGGTATTGCACTCACCACCACTGCTCCAAACAGAATGGGAAAAACATGGAGGTAATGACATGTGAGCACAGGTATATTCTGCTGATTTGGGTCATGTGGGTCCTTTAAAGGGGAGTGCCAGCTGCCCAGAAAAGGGAGAAATGTAAAACACAACATGGAGAGAGAGGAGCAGCTGCACATCAGACCTATGGCTGATACTAGTGCTGCTAACATCAGGATGTTGGCATATAATATGATCAAACCATACCGCCCAGTGTACCATGTGCAGGTCTCCTGGTTCACACGGGTCCCTACACTAACTCCACACTGTTCGGTCGGTGCCGCCAACCCCACAAAGCGTGCACCTGCAGGGAAGGGAGGCCACCTCCATGTTTTTCCCATTCTGTTTGCAGCAGTGGTACACAGGGCGGTATGGTTTGATCAAATTATATGCCAACATCCTGACCTTGGTCTTTTTAAAAATTAGCCTAGCAGCATTAGTATCAGCCATGGGTGTGATGTGCAGCCGCTCCTTTCTCTCTCCATGTCGTGTTTTACAGTTCTCCCTTTTCTGAGCAGCTGGCACTCCCCATTATAAGACCCACGTGACCCAAATCAGCAGAATATACCTGTGCTCACATGTCAGTACCTCCATGTTTTTCCCATTCTGTTTGCAGCAGTGGTGGTGAGTGCAATACTTTATCCATACTTGTGTTGTTTGGGGGAAGCTTTCTCCGCCGGTGGCGCTGGCTGGGTATTGGTGGGGCATTTTGGGTTTGGTCCTGTGACATTGGGGTTGCAGGGCCATTCCATGGCCTCCCATCCCTGCATGTGCACGCTTTGCGGGGTTGGCAGCCGCCGACCAACACAGTGTGGAGTTAGCGTAGGGACCCGTGTGAACCAGGAGACCTGCACGTGGTACACGGGGCGGTATGGTTTGATCAAATTATATGCCAACACCCTGGCGTTGGTTTTTAAAAATTAGCCTAGCAGCATTAGTATCAGCCATGAGTGTGATGTGCAGCCGCTCCTCTCTCTCTCCATGTCGTGTCATAACTACTATAATACTGTCCCCTATATACAAGAATATAACTACTATAATGGGTTTTGGTGGGGCTTTTTGGGTCTGGTCCTGTGACATTGGGGTTGCAGGGCCGTTCCATGGCCTCCCTTCCCTGCATGTGCACGCTTTGCGGGGATGGCGGTCGCTGACCGACACGGTGTGGAGTTAGCGTAGGGACCCGTGTGGACCAGAGGACCTGCGCGGTGGTACACGGGGCAATATGGCTTGATCAATTCATATACAGACACTCTGGTGTTGATTTTTAATATAGGCCTAGCGGCATTAGTATCAGCCATAGATGGGATGTGCAGCCGTTCCATTCTCTCCAGTTCGTATAACTACTATAATACTGTCCCCTATATACAAGAATTTAACTACTATAATACTGCCCCTATATACAAGAATATAACTACTATAATACTGCCCCTATTTACAAGAATATACTCTTATAATACTGCCCCCTATATACAGGGATATAACTACTATAATACTGCTCCTATATATAAGAATATAACTACTATAATACTGCTCCTATATATACAAGAATATAACTACTATAATACTGCTCCTATATACAGGAATATAACTACTATAATACTGCTCGTATATACAGGAATATAACTACTATAATACTGCTCCCTATATACAAGAATATAACTACTATAATACTGCCCCCTATATACAGGAATATAACTACTATAATACTGCTCCTATATACAGGAATATAACTACTATAATACTGCTCCTATCTACAAGAATATTACTACTATAATACTGCCCCCTATATACAGGAATATAACTACTATAAGGCTATGTTCACACTATGTAAGAGACCAGCCGTTCCATGACCCCGGCTGGGTCACGGAACGGCCGGTCCCTGGCCGGATCATCTCGGATGGTCGGATGATCTTTCCGGCTGCAGAGCTCTGATGCAGGCGCATCAGGGCGCGCCCACATCAGAGCTTCCCATAGCGCACAGTAAAGCAAACGGCCGTAGCTGCTCGCTTCACTGTGTGAACTGACGGGGCTTTCTGCGGCCGGAATTCACTGACGCAGAAAACTGACATGTCAGTTATTTGCGGCCCCGTATGGGATCCCGGCCGGAGCGTGTACGATGCATATACACTCCGGCCGGGATCCCATTGAAAGTAAGGCATTGTTCCACCGCAGCAAAAGTATGGCCGTTGTTGCCATCGGCAACAACGGCCATACTTTTACGTAATGTGAACATAGCCTAATACTGCTCCTATATACAAGAATATAACTACTATAATACGTTTCAGGGAAGAAAAAGAGCGCTTCACCTCACACCTATGGCTGATACTAGTGCCCCTAGGCTAAATAAAAAACACACCAGAATTTTGTGTATGAATTGATCAAGCCACACTGCCCCATGTACCTCGTGCCGGTATCTGATACACATGGGTCCCTACACTAAGTCCACACCGTGCAGGTCAGTGGCCACCAACCCCGCAGGCGTGCACAGTCAGAGAACGGGGGCCATGGGACCGCCCTGCGACCCCCATGCCACAGGACCCGACCCAAAAACACCACACCAGAACCCGGCCAGCACCGCTGGCGGAGAAGGTCGCCCCCAAACAGCAGATACCTGCATGATGGTACATGGCTTGATGGCTTCATCAATTCATACACAAAATTCTGATGTGTTTTTTATTTAGCCTAGAGGCACTAGTATCAGCCATAGGTGTGAGGTGCAGTGCTTTTTTTCTTCCCTGAACCATAACTACTATAATACTGCCTCCTATATACAAGAATATAACTACTATAATACTGCTCCTATATACAGGAATATAACTACTATAATACTGCTCCTATATACAAGAATATAACTACTATAATACTGCTCCTATATACAAGAATATAATTACTATAATACTGCCCCTATATACAAGAATATAATTACTATAATACTGCTCCCTATATACAAGAATATAACTACTATAATACTGCTCCTATATACAAGAATATAATTACTATAATACTGCCCCTATATACAAGAATATAATTACTATAATACTGCTCCCTATATACAAGAATATAATTACTATAATACTGTCTCTTTAGTCATGGTTTATACACTCTTATTCCTCCCAGGCTGCACTATATTTGATAACTGCAGGACGTGTAACAATGGCTCATGGGGCGGTACGCTGGATGACTTCTATGTGAAGGGTCGGTACTGCTTGGACTGTCGTGTCGGCTGGTATGGAGGAGACTGCATGAGTAAGTGCCATTCATTTAAACATTCTTTTCAATGGAAAAAAATATCCTGCAGGCAATATGTGATTATTTTTTACTGCGTGAATGGGGCCTTAGTGTTCAATCCCCCTTGAGCGCCACCATAGGACACATATAGCATTACACAGTTGTAACTGTAACTAGTGGCTCTTTGTATTATTTGTCGATGTACCTAGTCTTCCAGAGACGGAAACACCCTTAGTAGTCACTCTTCGTTGGGGCTCCTGAATTGGTTCCCCTCTATTAAAGGGGGTTTCCAGGCAAAACCATTGATGGCCGATTCAGAAAAGAGGCCATGAGTCACTGCCAACACCCAGCAGCCGCAACAATTAGTTGTTCAGGGTCCTTACTGCACAGGGAACAGGGCAGGAAGTAGTTGGCTCCATTCACTGTGTAGTGGCCGGACCTGGTTACTCCAGCTCAGCTGCCATTCACTTGAACAGGAGCTGAGCTGCAGTTACGCATCACCATCGCTACACAATGAATGGAGACAACTGCTTCCAGACCCATTCACTGTGTAATGTGGCTGCCAAACAACTAATCTTTGGGGGTGTCTGGTTTCGGCACCCCTCTGATCAGTGACTGATCATGTGGAAAGGCCAACCATCTCTCTTGCCTGGTAAACCCCTTTAGCTCAAACCCTTTAAGATACTTTATTAGCCAATAATTTGGGGTAGTTCAAGGGGAGCAGTTGCCCATAGCAACCAATCAGCACGCTTCTATTATACCTACGTGGCATAATTGGTTGCTATGGGCAACCACCCCCTATTGCCTCCATTTGGATAAATTTATTTAAATGTGCTATAGACAACATAGAAAGTTTTCAACCATCTCAGCTCTGCTACATCTATATACTTATATAATACAATGTAATATAGACTAATTTTCTACTAATGAAGCCGGCTGTGATGTATACGTAGGCCTCAGCGCTCTGGAGCTGGAGTCAGCCCAATGCACACGGCGGCCCTGTTGACTCAGCCCCCCGTCCCCGCTTTCTCTGCCGCCTCGCATCATAACAGCCTATTAATTAGACTCGTTCTCCATCTTGGCCGCGCAGAAGGATATTCTAATTGCCGCGGATCCTAACTGCTAATTATACTTGATCAGGCGCGGGGTTGGTCTGTACTCCGTATGTGCTGGCGTGGGATGAGAGGAGGAGCGGCAGGTTCTGTTCCTGGGACCGTTCCTGCGTCTGCCCGTCTGCTCACGCTGGCACCTCTCTATTCCTTCACAAAAGCGCAAACTTGTTTCTTGTTAACCCCTGAAAACATTTGGGTATTCCAGTAGAAATCATCTTCTACGATATAGATGGGGCCTGTTATCTCAGATCACCGCTCTATGGGGAGATTACACCCCTTTGGCACTACTCAGAGATTGCTCTTACTGCTAAAGAACACTGGACTTTTTTATTGTTTACCAGGCACAACAGCGCCATACATTTGGTAGTGGTTGGGCCAGGTATTGCATCTTAGTCCTATTCTCTTGAATTGGAGTGAGCCGGAGAACCAGGCACAACAACTAACAAGTGGACGTGGTGGCCACACAGAGCTTTATGAATAAAGATCAGAAAATTGATTTATTTAGTATCTATTTTGCTCAGATTGCCCCCTATTACATTTTGTGGGCAAATCAAGTATAGGAGAAGAGGCTCCTGCATTACTCAGCTATTGTTTGCTAGGCGTCTATGGTTGCCCAGGGGTAAACAGATAGCCGTATGCTACACTCACTACATTGTCAATTAATAGAAGTGCCATATGCCAGGGCTAGGTATGCGGTGTTGTGGCAGCTAGGTGGGTGTAGTGTCACTTGGGCACTTGTCCTGGTGGGCAGGAGTGGTGTTGGAACCCACCCCCGGAAAAACGGCCACTGCGCTTGACAGAGAGGGATAGCCCAAGTGTAGGTGTAGGTGCGACGCCTCAAAAATAGGCACCAGATGAACAGTTTACCTAAAATCTTCAGTACAATACAAAGGTAATACAAGGCACAGGTGACAGGTGGATAGAAGTAGCTTGTAAAGAAGAGAGTAGGGATGACTGTGACTTGAGGGCCTTGTCCAGGTAGACGTGTGATCTGCCAGAGATGGCTGGGTGAGAGTTGTATAGTAGCGGAGAAGATGCTCGTACTCACCTATAGATCTGACCGCTTTCTGCCCAAGCCAGTTCACCGAGTGCTAGGGAAGGTAGTAGGAGTCCCAGGCCTTTACTACTGGGGTAGCAAACTTTCTGGGCCGTGCAGCAAGATACGTCGGCGGTGTGCTATTTGTCTTGCTGGGGATCAGTTCCTTTCTTGGTAACTGTTCTGACTGCTGAGGAGAGGATCCCTGGTTTGAACAAGGGGGTACCCAGAGTAGTCTACGCTCTCAGGAGCTGCTGTATGTCCTGCATGAAGTAGTGTATTGTTCCTAGTCTGACACAGCGCTCTCTGCTGCCACCTCTGTCCATGTCAGGAACTGCTTGCTATATACTACAAGCAGTAGCATGAAAGAGCTGGAGAGGTTATCGATGGGGATTTGGTAATGCTCTGGACAGAGGTGGCAGCAGAGAGTGCTGTCTCAGACTGGAAAGAATACACCACTTCCTGCAGGACATACAGCAGCTGATAAATACTGGAAGACAAGATTTTTTAATAGAAATAAACAAATACAAAGCTATATAACTTTCTAAAATCAGTTGATTTGAAAGAAAAATATTTTCACCGGAGTGCCCCTTTAAAGGATATGACTATACATGACGCGTTTGTGGACTAATCAAAAGTCTGCTATGGGGCCCAGTCATTTCCAGTTACTCCCCTGATTAAACAGATTTATCAAACAGCCTGCGGAACCTGGTGCCTTCTTGCACTGTCTAGTCTAAGTTTATACTGTCCAGGAAATAGACACTTTCAGTAAATCTAGGCCAATCTCTTCCCTGCCAGATTCTTGAAAATTTTTTATGCTCTTTCCCCTACTGGATTCAACTGGAAAAAAAGCATGAAATGGAAAGAACACCGGAGCTCTCATCCCTTATGGAGTACAGAACTGTATGCGCTGAAATGCGTCGGCTCTGTGCAGTTATCAATCCTCCTTGACGTCCCTCCATGAACCCATCTTATAAATGGCCGCCCAGCGCCGCAGAATGGCATCCAGCCGCCGAGCGCCTTTTCTTTGCAGCAGTGTAAATAAACTTTAGCGGCTGTAAAGAAGGCAGCTCCGCACGCTGTCACATTTCTATTGTTAGTTCCCAGGGAAACCGTGTGTGAGGAGAAACAGCGATGGCCGCCATCGCCGCGGGAACGCTCCTTTATTGCTTATTTTTGGGTTTGAGGTTATTTATAGTAAAACCCTTTGTGAGCCGCGGCCTTAACCTCACACTCTGCGCCCTGGAGGGGGGGGGGGGGGGCGACGACTGAGTAAAATAGTCAGCGGGTCCCATGTACTGTATAGTGCTACCGGTTACCATAGCAACAGGCAAAAAAAAAAGAGAAAAAATTCCACAACAGCAAATTCTCTGTTTAATTTTAGCAGTGGGAGACGAGAATGGAAAATACGGGGAGGCCCTTGACTCCTTCATAGCTGGAAGTAATGTGACATTGATATATGCCAGATATATACCAGATATGAGGAGTTCTAGGTTCAAAATCCTGTTGCCAGAGTGAAAGTCAGCTGTAAAGAGTGTCTCTTTCTTTGGAGGACCCATCCTGTCCTGCATTATACAGCAACCCCATTGATTTGAATAGGCACGGTGTAATGCTTCATTTCTCCTGTGGTGGCGCTGAAGGGGAAGGCCATACCTACTGCCAGGTCTGGAACGATCTGTGATCAACTTATTGTCAAATGATCTTTGTAACAAGAAAGGTTATTGCAAAACAGAGTTCCCCTTTAAATGGGAGCTGCCAGTTTTGATTGGTTGAGGTCTGTTCAGATGCCGAATGAGCCTTCTCTCCCAGCTCCATATCATATGATCGACATGGTCGTACAATGGGGACATTTGACTATCTCCTTCGTTCTACTATTTGGTTGTGGTCTGAATACTTAGATCCCGATCAACTAAAACTTTTGGCCTGTCCATAGGATATTCAGTATTTTATGATACCACATTATACTTACTGTAATCAGTGCAGCTCTTCACAATATCCCTTCCCATTAAACATAAAGCAGTACCCAGATCTGGCCAGAAGAGGGCGCTCTAACACATCTTATTGCCTCCTATGATGCTAACAATGGACAGAATGGGATATTGATGTTATATTGTTTACTGCCCAGTGGACCATATGTTTTGTGTACAATGTGATGAGTTAAGTGACTGTTTTCTTCTTTTATAGGATGCGGGCAGGTAATACAAGCCGCCCGGGGGGAGATCATGTTGGAGAGTTATCCATTTAATGCTCACTGTGAATGGAGCATCCAAGTGTCGCCTGGATATACTGTAGAGCTCAGGTAGGGAATGCAGGACACGGTGTGATGGGGCAAATTGTATCATCAAATTGCTTGTTGAAGGGTATGGCCTCTTTTGAGCACCAGCCTGTATTATACTCCAGAGCTGCACTCACTATTCTGCTGGTGGGGTCACTGTGTACATACATTACATTACTGATCCTGAGTTACATACTGTATTATACTCCAGAGCGGCTATCACTATTCTGCTGGTGGGGTCACTGTGTACATATATTACATTACTGGTCCTGTATTATACTCCAGAGCTGCACTCACTATTCTGCTGGTGGGGTCACTGTGTACATACATTACTGATCCTGTACTGATCCTGGGGTACATCCTGTATTATACTCCAGAGCTGCACTCACTATTCTGCTGGTGGGGTCACTCTGTACAGTACATACATTACATTACTGATCCTGAGTTACATCCTTCATTATACTCCAGAGCTGCACTCACTATTCTGCTGGTGGGGTCACTGTGTATATACATTACTGATCCTGAGTCACATCCTGTATTATACTCCAGAGCTGCACTCACTATTCTGCTGGTGGGGTCACTGTGTATATACATTACATTACTGATCCTGAGTTACATCCTGTATTATACTCCAGAGCAGCACTCACTATTCTGCTGGTGGGGTCACTGTGTACATACATTACATTACTGATCCTGAGTTACATCCTGTAATTCTTTTTATTAGAAAAATATAAAACTTAACAAGTATAACTACATAAACATAACCGCGGCTCCATCAGCCAGAACAAAAACAAATACAAAGCTTTTCTGCTTATAACAAAAACAACAAATTAATAAATTCTTAAATAATATCTTTACAGAAAGGAAATCCTCCCTCACACCTGCCTCACCGGCCAGTCCAGCTTCATTATAAGATACTACCAAAATCCCCCCAAACTTACCCGAAACTTACAACTATTACTAACCCCACCACCACCACTACTACCTACCCCACCACCACTACTACCTACCCCACACTCACACCTCACAGCACACAGAAATTATATAGTAAAGACACTTTAGACCAAAGGCCAAAAAGCTATAACGTGGTTTGAGCCATTCTTGACTCGAACTTAATACAGTCCCTGCTGTATTAACTACACTTTTTTTTTTTTTTTAATTTTAAACACACACAGCACCCCCACTCACACACACCCCAACAAAATTCACCAACCAAACCTCCCATCCCCATATACATAACTCCCACCTAACCACACACACACACAATAGACAACTTTAACAGTTAAGAAACTATCCCCAACTAAAACTATCCTAACAAAACAAAGTTAGTACAAATAGTATCAAAAATACTAACTTAAGAATACCAGGTCCGGCTGCCTTATTTACTAAATAAATAAATATATAATAATATAAATAATAATAATAATAATAATAATAATACAAATACAGTATACTAATAAACAATAATGCAAATAATATTAAAATTATAACAACCATGTTACATAAACCTATCTAATACACTAACTACAAACCCCATCACCCACACCCCAAATCTGGACATGAGTCTGGGTCCATAAGTTCAGTTCTTGTCCCTCCGTGACCCATGCCAGAACCCCAAGTATCCATCCAGGGAAAAGCATACGATGTACCCCCCCCATCACCCCTCCCAACCTATCCTATACCCCATACCATATACAATAACTATAACTGTCGATAGGGCTTATCCAGCCCTCAACTTACCAAACTACCTAAAACACCAACACCACAACACATAACAAAAAGGCTCAAGTTCGGTGGCCTGTAAGCCCTTTACCGTTTATAACTGAATAGAAAACTAAAACAAAAACCTAAAGTGTCATGCACAGCCCCCCACCGGGATCGGAGGATGGCAGACCGGGTACCATAATAATTTATAACCTATCCCTGACTATTCTCCCTACCCTCTCCCTACTACTATCCTTAAATATTAATCTAACCCTCACACTCTCCCTACCTCTGTCCCTATCTACTCTCTCCCTAACCAGAATTATGGTCCCTCACCCAGTGGGCTCAGTACCTAGGGCACAGAAAAGGAAAAACCTCTCCACAGGAGAGAAGCCCTACTTGTACCCAGCCTGCCATACTCCAAAGACCTGATCTTCCCAAGGTCACCAGTGATGTTCCTACAAACCTCCACCTCGGAGAGGACTCTACGCTGTGTAGATACTAGACACCGTGTGTTCCATGTGTGGTACCTAACCACTAAGCTGACTAAGAATAACGTGCAGCGATCACGGCCACCCAGGTTCCTGAATACTCCATAAGCCCACTCCGGATAGGTGAGACTGATTAACTGACTCCAACCTATGGAGGCGCCCACCCTGGTGTAAACCCCTATATTGAATGGACAATGAAGCAGGAAATGATCCATGCTCTCCAGCGTATTACCACACTCCTCTCGGGGACACCCCCGATCATCGGAGCTCCTGCACTTCAAATTGTCCCTCACATATAGCTTCCCCTGGAAGCAGCGCCAGGCCAAGTCCCAAAACTTCTGGGGGATCCTCTTTGAATTCAAAAGATTTAACCCAACCCTCAGATCCCGACCTGGGCAGTCCCTGAGCGCCAGGGGCTTCTGGAAATGGGTCAACAGAACCCTTTGGTCAAGGAATTTCCTTGACTGAGTCCTGATCTCCCACATTCCCAGACCCCACCGACGTATCATCTTCAGAGTTGGGGTAGCGTAAGCCGGAAGATATCCATGGGGTGTACGAAGGTCCTTCACTCGCCCTCCTGTCTCCCATTCCTGGAAGAAAGGCCGAAACCATTCCCTGCAGGAGAGTACCCACGGAGGAGCCCTCTCTTTCCAGAGGTTTGCGATGTTAGCTTTCAAGAAGGTGTTCACTAAGAACACCACAGGGTTCACCATAGACAAACCCCCTAGTCTCCTCGTGCGGTACGTAACCTCTCTCTTGACCAGGTTCAGCCTATTCCCCCATAACAGCTGGAAGAACAGGCTGTAGATCCTAGTATAGGAAGCCTCTGGCAAGATACATACACTGCCCAGGTAGATGAACAAAGGGAGCAGGTACGATTTGATCAGGTGCACCCTTTCCCTTAAGGTTAAAGACCAACCTTTCCACTGGTCCACCTTCCGAGTGGCATCCAGGAGCCTACCATCCCAGTTTTTAGTGGGGTAATCACCCTGGCCAAATGTGATGCCCAATACTTTTGCTGACTCTTGGGGCTCTGGAAGGGTGTCCGGGAGATCAAACCTGGGATCTCCCCCTCCCAGCCAGAGACTCTCACACTTGTCCCGGTTGATGCTGGACCCAGATGCCTCTGAGTAGCAGTCCACCTCCGACATCACCATATCCGCCTCCCCTCTTGAGGATACAAAAACAGTGACATCATCAGCGTACGCCACCACTCTCAGGGTGGCTTCTGGCTCCCCCAGGCTCATCCCGACCCCTGCCAACGGTCCACAACCAACCCTCCTAAGAAAAGGGTCGATCGCGAACACATACAACAGTGGGCTCAAGGGACAGCCCTGGCGAACACCAGACCCAACCTCAAAAGAGCGGCCAGACCAACCGTTCACCAGCGGGAAACTCTCTGCCCCTGCATACAAGATCTTAAGCCAATTGACAAAAGTATCTGGTAGGCCATATCTCCGAAGGACAGACCAGAGGTACTCATGGTTCACCCGATCAAATGCTTTGGCCTGATCCAGGGACAGCAAGTACCCCTTCCAAAGACCCGCACTACTCCGCTCCACTGCCTCCCTGACACTAAGGACAGCACTTAAGGTGCTTCGGCCTGGAACAGAGCAGTGCTGAGCCTCCGAAAGGAGCCGGGGTGCAAACTTCACCAACCGATTAAACAGTATCTTGGCCAGAATCTTTCTGTCCGCATTGAGAAGAGCTATGGGCCTCCAATTCTCAATACGGCTCGAATCTTTACCTTTTGACAGAAGAATCAGGGCTGACCTCCTCATTGACCTCGGCAGAGTGCCCGAGGAAAGACACTCATTGAAGACCTCGGCCAAGAGGGGAACCAAGAGGTCCCTGAAGGTCTTATACCACTCAGATGTTAAGCCATCTGGACCTGGCGACTTCTTCAGGGCAAGCCCTTCAATCGCCAGTCTAACTTCCTCTTCCCTGATCTCTTCTGCCAAAACATCAAGAGAGGGGTCTACCCCTGGCTCAGGAATGGTTTCAGCCAGGAAACCCGACATTACATCCCGATCTAGATCCTTCCTCCCCAAGAGGTGTGAGTAAAAGGATCTGACGACCTCCAGGATCCCTGATCTGGACCGGTTCAGAGATCCCGTACTATCAACCAGTCCAGTGACTATCTTACTACTCACTGACATCTTACAGTTTCTGTAGGGGTCGGGCGAGCGGTACCTCCCGAAATCCCTCTCAAAAACTCAAGAGGCGTGCCTATCATACTGACACCTCATGAGCAAGGCTTTCACTCTGGAGATCTCCTCTCTACTACCTCCAGTCGAGACGAGATGCTCGAGTTTCCTCCTCAGGCCCTGATACACACGATACCTATTCAGGGACCTGAGGCTTGAGAGCTGGCGGAAGAACCTCGCAACCCGCTTCTTGAATATCTCCCACCACTCTGACTTACTACTACATAGGCCCAGTAGAGGTACCTGACTCTGAAGAAAATCCTCAAAGGATTGTCTTACCTCTGCTTCTTCCAGGAGGGACGAATTCAGCCTCCAGTAGCCTCTACCCATCCGGGGGGTCTCTGAAACATTCAGGGAAAACAAAATTAGACAGTGATCGGAGAACTCCACCTCAACCACGGACACTGCAGAAGAGACGGCTTCCTCCTTTAAATAAAACCTGTCTAATCTAGACCTGCAGCTACCTCGATGATAGGTGAAACCCACGTGGCCCGAGGGTGTCCGGATGTGGGCATCCTCTAGGCGAGCCTCCCTAACTATACTAATCAGGGCCATGCTATCATAAGCCAGCTTGTCTTTGGCGCCTCTCCTGTCCTGAGACCTCGTGATAGTATTGAAGTCTCCACCAAAGACCACCTGCCGACTCGTAAAAAGAAAGGGCTTAATCCTCATAAAAAGGCTTTTACGGTCCCACTTAGTCTGTGGGGCATAGATGTTAATGAGCCTGAGCTCTTGCCCCTTCATGAGGACATCCAAGATCAGGCACCTCCCCATTTCTAACTCGATAACCCGTCTGCATTCTACAGGAGCGGTAAAAAGGACCGCCACCCCACTATACGGCTCAGCCGCAAGAGACCAGTGTGAAGGCCCATGCCTCCACTCTCGCTTGGCTTTTACTAGCAAGGCTTGGTCTGTCAACCTGGTCTCCTGCAAAAACAAAATGTCGGCGTTAATACGACCGAGAAAATCAAAGGCTGCGAATCTAGCCGTATCCGACTTAATGCTGGCACAGTTAATGAATGCCAGCGTCAATGGGGTGAGTGCCGCCATCATGGGTGATCGAGTTGGACAGCCTTGTCTCTTTATTTCCTACCCTTCTTTTTACCACCTTCCCCATCAGAAGACGATCCTTTTGCCTTCTCTTTAACCCGCTTTAAAGATGCAGACATATCCATACCCAGATCCTCATCTCCTGACCCAGGGGCCACCTGGCCTCCCAAGGAAACTGCCTCAGAAGGAACAGGCTCGGCACCTCCTGGAGACCTCACCGTCTCCAAAATCAGTCCCTCAACCTCGGATTTGCCGAGGGCCTGATATCTATTGGACAGAACGATCAGAGGGGGGTCAGTCAGGCTTTCCTTTGGCACTTGGCCCGCAACACCGGAGGAGGAAGAAGATGCCCAAGGCCCCTTCTGGCTTTGCCTCCTACTGTCGCACTTACGTTTTTCATTTTGCCCTTTCCCACCGTCCTCATCCAAACTTTCATATTGGGAGGAACTGGAGGAAATGGCTTTTTTTGCCTCCTCTTTACGAAGTCTCCTTATCTCTTCATCTAACTCGATATCCTCTAGAGCCTCAGCTGTTCCCTCTAAGCTGGCATCTGGAGCAGGACCACTGACTACTCCTGCCACCAGGGAACTTCCCAGGTCCCTGCTCCTTCTGCGCTTCTCCTCTCGCTTTAGCTTAGAGGGGGTCTTGCTTTTTACCTTCTCCTCTGCTGGTCCCCTCCCCAGGTGAGGCAACAACAAGGCTCTCCCCATCTTGGGCGGCCGCAGCATTGGAGAATGAGCGTGGACACCTGCTAAATGGGTGACCAAGGTCACCACACAGGTGACAGCGAATCCGGCCACAGGCGGCAGCCAGATGACCCTCCGCACCGCACAATGCACAAATCAGCTTAGTGCAGTTTGCACTAAAGTGGGTGGGATCACCACACCTGTGACACAGCTTCGGCTGCCCCTGGTAAAAGACTTGGATCCTATCGCGTCCGAGGAAGGCAGCAGATGGAATGTGTGAGACAGTGTTGCCTGAACGACGGAGGCGGACGGAAAACGTCCAGGCTCCAGACCAAATACCATGCTCATCCAGATTTTTCTTGGGGATGTCCGTCACCTCCCCATACCTGCCTAGCCAGGTCATGATGTCATAGCAAGAAAGTGACTCGTTGCGTGTCAGAACGGTCACTTTCTTGACTGAACTCTGACGGGATACCGCCTTTACAGCGAAATCCCGCCACACAGGCTCATCCTTCACCAGCTCGTGATTGGACCAGAAGAGTCCCTCTGGTTTCACAAAGCTGATGTCGAATTCAGAGGTACCGTAGGGGTGGATCAGGGCAAAGATGTAATTCGCCCTGAAACTCATCTGGAAGAGAAGCTCCACCACCTTTGCCCTGGATGGGCACGCATCACTGCCTCTCCATACCAGACGGGCCACGTTCCTATGGCCAACCTCCTGCCCGGATGTCGGAAGGGACCAGACCACTTCCCCATTATGCTCTCGGAATGCCCCAAGCCCATGTCTTTCTACGTAGAAGGACAGGTCGACCTCCCGGCCCTCTACTTGGAGCGTTCTGTCTCCTCTCCTTAACGCCTCCAGGAGGCGCCGTTGCAAGTTACCTTCTCCTGGATTAGGAGATGAGGATCCCCTAGTTCCCCCAGCAGCGACATTGGCATAGCTCCTTACTGGAGCGGCCACCACTGGGGGGGCAGCCGGACCATCCCCACTACCCCCAGCAACCACAGAAGAAACAATAATATCAGCATCAAATATACCCTGCCTAGCTGGGCTGGACTGGCCTACCTGTAGTCTGGCTGGCTTTATTACATTACCATGAGATATAGCAGATCTGGCATTAGCAGTGGCATCCTTGGCATCCCTGGGCACATTTGACTGGGTGCAGCATTGCCACCTGTCCGGCCCTCAGCCTCAGCCAGCACCTCTGCCTCAATCTCCTGCACCGCCTGAAGCATGGCTTTATTAATGTCATGTCCATTGGTGTGTACCTGCGGCACCAGACAGGCACCTGACTTAGTGACAGTCTCTTTATCGCTGGCTCCTTCCCCAGCAGTAAGATCCACCAGAGATGTCTCTGCATTTCCGGGGGCACAGACGACCCCTGCGCCTATATAGGAGTGCCCCGTTACAGCAGACACACTCATCGGACCACTAACACCTCCTGGCAACTTAATGACACTCCTCCCCTTGCCTGCAGAGGAGTGACCTGCAGCACAGCGACCGCTGCCCACCTCCGTCTTATCACTGGCACTTATGCCTTCTCTCGAAGCCTGGACACTCCTCCCTTTGCCTGCAGAGGAGCGCCCTGCAGCTCCAGGTCCACTCAAAGGATCACGCACAAGCTTGGTTTTGATGCCCGACTGCCCGGGCAATGTGCCAGCCGCTGGCACTGGGACACTCCTCCCTTTACCTGCAGAGGAGCGCCCTGCACACGTCACCTCAGCCACCAAACTGTCCGGCCCCCTGGCCGCTCCTACACCATTACCGACCTCACTACCCTGACCAGCGAGGCCGGCACTCTCCGCCATCTTGGTTGTACTCTTACTGGCTTTCTGGCCCCGCTCCACAGTAGCAGAAGTGGGGACAGTCAGATTACCAGTATCTGCACCCTGAGACGACTTTCCAGCCGCCCCAGACTGCACAAAGGGAACATACACAAGGTTCACCTGCTCTGCTGGCTTCTTCCTCTTTTTTCTGCCTTTTTTCTTCTTTTTAATTAACCTCTCCATCCCCAGGTCATCTCCAAAGCTGAAGTTCTCCATGTGCACTGGGGATTCAATTTGTTTTATCTGTGCAAGCAGAGCTCCTCCAGAGTCGTTGTCGTCATCATCATCATCATCATCACCACCATCATCATCCTCTGTAGAGCCTTCTCCTGAAGATGTTGGTAAGGCCACTTGTCCTGCAGGTAGACTTAGCTGGGACTCATCCACCCCTTGTGCACTGGAAGACTTTGTAGCCAAGTCCTCCAGACTCGCTGTCACAGTGGTCTCTCCAGCTTCCATATCCTCTTCCTCACTACTGCTCTCACCATCTGCAGAACAATCACCCCCATCATCCTCCTCCTCCTTCTTTGGGGATTTCATGCTGGCAAATCTGTCCGCATTGAGGATCTTCTCTCTGAAAATATCGCTGCCCTCCAGGATAACCATCCTCTGCAGCTCCAGGTCTTTAATCTCCTGCTGCAGAGACTTCACCTTGGCTGTAAACCCAGGCTTCTGTTTCTTTGGGGCTGAGCTGGCTCTGTGCTTAGCAAAGCTCAGGTCCTCTCTTAGACCTTTCAGTCTCTTTTCCAGCTGCTCATACTCAGTGAGCTTTGCAGCTATCCTGGAACCATAGGTGGCTGCAGACTCCCTGGGCCCCCTGAGACCCCACTGCTCCACCACCTGACTCTCCTGGGAGCCCCTCCGTGCAGCTGCACCTGCACCCCTTCTTGCGCTCACCTTACTTGCAGGCTTTTCCTCCACATTAGGAGCCTTGCGGCTTCCACCCGTCGCTGGAAGGGCTGGGTCCACATTGCTGCGAACCCTACTGGATCTTCTTACCCCTCCAGCCGGAGCGCTGGCCGGTAGCTTACACTCTACACCCCCCGCCGGCCTTGACCGGGAGGTGGAGGTCAGGGGATCCATGCTGAAGACTCTCCCAGGAAGCTGCCACCTTCCTGGGGAAGCAGGTGGAAAATCAGCCTCTCTCCTCCTGGAAGTCTGGATGTGTGGAACTCAGCAGCAAACACAGACACACCCAGTAACCACACCCTCCAGAGCTGCACTCACTATTCTGCTGGTGGGGTCACTGTGTACATACATTACATTACTGATCCTGAGTTACATCCTGTATTATACTCCAGAGGTGCACTCACTATTCTGCTGGTGGGGTCACTGTGTTAATACATTACTGATCCTGAGTTACATCCTGTATTATACTCCAGAGCTGCACTCACTATTCTGCTGGTGGGGTCACTGTGTACATACATTACTGATCCTGAGTTACATCCTGTATTATACCCCAGAGCTGCACTCACTATTCTGCTGGTGGGGTCACTGTGTACATACATTACTGATCCTGTACTGTTCCTGGGGTACATCCTGTATTATACTCCAGAGCTGCACTCACTATTCTGCTGGTGGGGTCACTCTGTACAGTACATACATTACATTACTGATTCTGAGTTACATCCTTCATTATACTCCAGAGCTGCACTCACTATTCTGCTGGTGGGGTCACTGTGTATATACATTACTGATCCTGAGTCACATCCTGTATTATACTCCAGAGCTGCACTCACTATTCTGCTGGTGGGGTCACTGTGTATATACATTACATTACTGATCCTGAGTTACATCCTGTATTATACTCCAGAGGTGCACTCACTATTCTGCTGGTGGGGTCACTGTGTACATACATTACATTACTGATCCTGAGTTACATCCTGTATTATACTCCAGAGGTGCACTCACTATTCTGCTGGTGGGGTCACTGTGTTAATACATTACTGATCCTGAGTTACATCCTGTGTTATACTCCGGAGCTGCACTCACTATTCTGCTGGTGGGGTCACTGTGTATATACATTACATTACTGATTCTGAGTTACATCCTGTATTATACTCCAGAGCTGCACTCACTAGTCTGCTGGTGGGGTCACTGTGTACATACATTACTGATCCTGAGTTACATCCTGTATTATACCCCAGAGCTGCACTCACTATTCTGCTGGTGGGCTCACTTTGTACATACATTACATTAGATTATATTAGACCAGGATACAACAATTCTCCTGGCAGATTGGAGATGGAGACGATGCGGCTGAGTCTCATTTCGTGGCACCCCCCATACTTACGCCGCCTGCCCCTCGCACATCGCAGTGGTAACACAACATAACACTGTGTTTAGACGGGAATAGATTGGTTTCCTTAGAAAGAAAGTGAATGAATCTGTTGAATGAATCGGAAGAGGCGTCAGCGCTCAGCTAAGTCGTGATGTCTGGTCTCCGGGGATCAGCGTTATACCGTGTACACTCACCTTCTATCCTCTGAATCGTGACTGCTCCACATCCCCCCGAGACGCTGCAGGGTGGGAGGTCGGATCCACGTACCACCTCACTGCTTCCACATTTCTGGATTATTTTATTTTTCTTTCAAATCAACCAGTGCTAGAAAGCGCCAGAGATTTGTAATTTTCTTCTATTAAAAAAATTTCCAGTCTTCCAGTAATTATCAGCTGCTGTATGTCCTGCAGGAAGTGGTGCATTCTTTTCAGTCTGACACAGTGCTCTCTGCTGCCCCCTCTGTCCATGTCAGGAACTGTCCAGAGGAGGAGAGGTTTCTATAGGGAGTTGCTCCAGCTCTGGACAGTTCCTGACATGGACAGAGGTGGCAGCAGAGAACACTGTGTCAGACTGGAAAGAACCACTTCCTGCAGGACATACAGCAGCTGATAAGTACTGGAAGACCGGAGATTTTGTAATAGAAGTAAATTACAAATCTCTGGCTATTTCTGGCACTAGTTGATTTGAAATTATTTTTTTCTTCGTGTACATTATCATTATGACCAAGGTCTGGGCTGACAGAGAAGGCCAGATCCTCTGTTATATCAGGGTGCGTCCACCACAGCACCAAAACATCCCCGATCTCCAGGAAATAGATAACTGATCATTGGGGTCAGATCATCATTACCATGGTCAATATTGTTTACACTGTCCCTGGAATAAAAATAGACACGCCATAGGTTTTGATTGGTTGGGTCAGAGGGTGCAACTCTGCACTCTAGCAGTCTAGTCCAAGATGCATTAGACAAGTTCCATTAGAAGTCTATGGAAGGCAATAGACTCTGTATGGGTTATATTGGTTCACAGCATCAAATCTGCACCATTAAGGCTGTGTTCACACTGCGTTTTTTGCAGTCCGCTTTTTTCATCCGTTGTATGCAAAAAATGCAGAAAAAAACAGACAGAAAACACAGAATTACAGCATCATGTAACAACAGTAGATAGAGGAGACAATAGCAATGTGAAATGATGTTTCACCTTCATCCAAAGGGACAGACACTGTCTATTGTCGTCTATGTCCATGAGTCTTGCTGTAAAGCATGTCACTAAATGCTGTTAAGAACAGCATGGGCAAGATGGCAGCCCCTCATAACAATGTACAAAAAGGGAAATAAAAAAAAAAATTAGTCAGAAAATAGAAACAGGTTAGAAACAACGAACAACTTTTAATATCTGACTCTAATGAGTAAAATAAAATTTAGGTGACACATTTCCTTAAAAAAATAAATAAAAAAAATTGATACACACACACACACACACACATATATATATATATATATATATACACATTTGCTACATACTTACAATGAGGGTAGGGAGAGGTGTAATAGCCTTTTATGTGTTTAATATTCCCATTAAGCCAAAGTGATGGTAAAAAGGACGAGTCCCGGAGAAAAGATCCTGCAGGAAGTCAGCGCCTCATCATCCTATTATACCACTATAATAATCACTGTAATTAATCCTGTACAATTAGTATGAGAGATCCTGGAAGCTGTGATCATAATAATAATAGTATATAATAGCCTGGGCCTACTTACTAGCGGGAGAACAGACACATTCATTAGGGTGTAAGGCACACTTTACATCACTTTAACCTTGATTTTTCCGGCTTCATGTCGTAGCCCTATTGATATCACTAGTGTCGTGTAAATTCTCGGTCTGTACTGTAAAACAGTGTATTGCGTCATCCCCTTCATTTTTAACAGCACTCCCTGTGGTCAGGCATGGTATTGCAAAAAATAAAATAAAAAATTACCTGAGGCAAATCTGCCAACTATGGGGGGTCAGTGAGGAGAGAGGAGGTAACTTCTGGTTGACCTGGCAAACATGGAACTGAGATATGTAACTACAACATAACACTGGGACAGGTGCACCAGCTGCCAGAACATAGAGATGCATTAAAGGGGTTATCCAGGCTTATAAAAACAGCGTCACTCTTGTCTTTAGTTTAGGTGCGACATTTAAGCTCAGTCCCATTGAGGTGAACGGAGCTGACTTGTAATACTACACACAACCTGAGGACAGAGGTGGCGCTGTTTTGACGTTAAAGGACAACTCCGTCCAAAACTATTTTTTAATATGTTATTACTTATGGAAAGTTAGACAAATTTCTAATGTACATTAATTATGGGAAATGCACATTTACTGCTATTTCCCTTAATTTAGTAGATCATGGAGACTTAAATTTCTCAGAAATTCGGTGACGTCACGAATCAGGGTGTAATTACAATGGAGTGTCCAGAAGGGGGCGCACTACATATAGAAGTCAATGAGTACCATTGACTTCTGTATATAGTGCACCTCTGCTGGACACTCCACTGGAATTACAATGGATGTGTATGTAAATGTAATGTACAGTATGTTTTTGATTGAATACATTTATGGAATACTTTGGGGAGCAAGTGTCCTTGTTCCCCAGAGTAATCCATAAATGTATTCAATCAGTACATTTGGAGGGCACCGAGCAGGGAGGGAGAGAGGTGTCTATGCATCTACCTACCCCCTCCCTCCCTGCTCGGTGCTGGACACATATACACAGTACTACTCCTCCCATCCTACTAGCTAGCTACTAGTATGAGCAGAGGATGGGGGAGTAGTACCTGTGCTATCCCCAGCACCCCCTGCCGCCTGCCGCTCCTCACACAAGGGCTTCATATGCCCCCTCCGCCGCTCCCCCTCCTCCTCCTAGCTATCCCGCCGCTTACACCAGTACACTCTAAGGGTGGTGTTACACGGGCCGATGGGGGCCCGATAATACCTGTAAACGAGCAGCGATCTGCTAGATCGTTGCTTGTTTACTGGGCCTATTACACGGCCCGATAATCGTTTAACAAGGGCTGCAAGGACATAGTTGCCGATGTCCTTGCAGCCCTTGTTCAAACTATATACATTACCTATCCACGTTCCAGGGCTGCTTCTACGTTCTGCTTCTCCACAGGTCCCGCGCGTTCTAGCTTCAGAGTGACCTGTCAGCTGACAGGCTGCTTAGCCAATCACAGGCCGGGGCCGCCGCGGCCTGTGATTGGCCAGGCGGCCTGTCAGCTGACAGGCCGCTCTGAAGCCGGAGTGAGCGGGACCCGGGGAGAAGACCGCAGCAGCAGCCCTGGAACGTGGATAGGTAATGTATATTGTCAGTCGCCGGCCGTGCACCGCTATTTCACGTAGCGGCGCTCGGTTGGCGCCCGTTGAAAATAGGTCAGAACCTATATCAACGATCAGCCGATGATCGTTGTCATCGGCTGATCGTTGTATTTATTACATGGAGCGATTCGGACGATTATCGTTCCCTGTAATAGTACCCTAAGATTATGTCAATAGAGCATTTTGATTTTTACTTGCAATACCATGCCATGCCACATGGAGTGCTGTTTAAAAACAATGACACACAATTACATTACTATAAATAAAATTTTTTTTATACATGAGGACTACATATCCCAGAGTAGCTGACTCCACAGATCAGACTCTCAGTAGAAGCGGAGGAAGAGTTAACAACTGCAAGTAGTGCGGAGTCTTCCTCACTGTTACTGTACTTACCTTGGAGGTGTCTTGCTGCTATTAATTAGACATCTCCCAAGTAGCGTTAATGATGGCGGCATGAATTATTGAGTGTCCCTGCTTCCTGCTGAGTCATCTCTTAATATGTGGCACACTGGGTAAAGATTAATAACATGCCAGCAGCCCGGGATGAGACGCCGAGATATGAGATGAGAAATGAAGGGTCTCCATTCGGCCCTGACACTGGATCTTAGGATTTTATTAAAAAGCAATATCTTTATTGAAATTCATATGAACCGGATTTGTTAGACTCCTTGCAAATTCACCGATCGATTGTCTTATTTCTTTGAGGGTATTTTTAACCCTTCTGTGTCAGAGTGGAAGTGGAACCCCCTGGATTGTTTATTCTTCTGATGGGCTTTGGCTGTCTTAAAGGGGAAGTTGTGTCTTAAAGGGGTAATCTGGCAAAAAAAAATATATTTCTTTCAAATCAAAAAGTTATACAGATGTGTAATTTACTTCTGTTCGAAAATCTCAAGTCTTCCAGTACTTATCAGCTGCTGTATGTCCTGCAGGAAGTGGTGTATTCTTTCCAGGCTGACACAGTGCTCTCTGCTGCCACCTCTGTCCATGTCAGGAACTGTCCAGAGCAGCAGTAAATCACTATAGAAAATCTCCCCTGCTTTAGACAGTTCCTGACATGGACAGAGGTGGAAGCAGAGAGCACTGTGTCAGGCTGGAAAGAATACACTACTTCCTGCAGGACATACAGCACTTAATAAGTACTGAAAAACTTGAGATGTAAATTGCAAATATATATAACTTTCTGACACCAGTTTTTTTGAAAGAAAAAAAATAATAACTGGAGTACCCCTTTAAAGAGGTCAATCCACAGAGAGGGGGAGTCTGAGCTGTGAGCTTCATCTATTGTCTTCTATAGCTTATGACGTCGCCTAAAAAAAAACATTACCATCAGTTCTTCAAAATATGTTTAGAAGGATTATCCAGAATTAGAAAAACATACCCTCTTTCTTCCAGAAACAGGGCCACTCTTGTCGTCAGTTTGGGTACGGTACTGCGGCTTAGCCAAATTATAAAAGCAATAAAAACCTGAGGACAGGTGTAGTCAATCCCTTTAAGGGTTTTGATAAAATATAATAAGCTTATGAACAGTTACTCTTAAAGGGGTTGTCCAGATTTAGTGAAACATGGCAGCACCACACCTGGACTGTGTCTGATATTACAAATTGGATTGAAACTGACCAAAGTTTAGCTGCAATACCAAACACCCCCTATAAACAGGAGTGGCACTGTTTAATTATTACCAACCTCTTTCAGAAAGATATAAAACATCAATTATTGATTCCTTAATTTGACTGATTTGACTCTTTATTTTCGGACAGGTTTGCCATGATAAGTCTGGAGTTCGATTATATGTGTCAGTATGATTACCTGGAAATCCGAGACGGCGACAACGTGGATGCTAAAATTATCAAGCGCTTCTGCGGGAACGAGCGGCCACAGTCCATCCGGAGCTCAGGGAACTCTCTGCATATTCTTTTCCGGTCAGATGGGTCTAAAAACTTTGATGGATTTTATGCTACCTTTGAAGAAGTTACTGGTAATAATTTTAGGTGTTTGAGGGCTTAAAGGGCTTGTCTGGTTTGGTTAACACTTGTTTCTTAGAGGGGTACTTTGATAAATGACCTACCACAGGGTGTTATACAGCTGTGATCGTCAGTGATCGACTGTAATCCGTTGGGCAAGTGCTCAATTTCCCTGCAGTGCCACCACTGGAGAACTTAAGCATTGCATGGTATTCAATGTTTTTAATGACTGTCGGACGTGTTGGGTCCTCCAGGCTGAGAGACACTCTTTGCATACTAATAGATGTGAATCTTCAGAATAGCATAAAATAGCAGGATTGTCAAGTGATAAGCGTGGGTATTATTATAGCACTTTAATTCATATGGTTATATATAGATTATAAATGGTAACGTCATTAACATGGCATGAGGGATGTGTAAATTAAAAATGAGTACGTGTGAGCGAGAGTGTGGAGCTGGATGCACGTAATGCACCATGCAGGTTTAGTTTGCAGCCACTTAGATGAGACGATTATACATTCATTGAGAATTTATTCACCTTCAGCAAAAAAAAAAAAAAAAGTATGCCACTGTAGAATCAGACTACAGAGGGCTTGTTTGTAGTCTGTAACCACGGAGACACATAGGTCTGCTTAGGAGCTTTATGTACAAAACAGAAGAAGATTTAAAAGAATGAGGAAAATCATCCAGCTCTTCTGTCAATTTCGGTTGGGGGACAGTTAGTACACCCCCCTATACATCACATGGCCGTCTGCTTCAGAGTCAGTGGGTTTGGACGATTTGGTATCTAAACGATTACTATATGTTTTCTAGCGTGTTCTTCTTCTCCGTGTTATCACGATGGGACATGCATTGTGGAGAAAACCGGATCCTATAAGTGTGCCTGTCTGGCTGGATATACAGGAAAGCATTGTGAAAGTGGTGAGTACTCTATTATTCCTGGGGAGGGACTTCCTGTGAAGCTCCGACCACAAGGAGTACGGGACACATTACCGTAGCTAACATGTAAGGTATAGTTCACACCTCCATCAAGACGTCCATGGTTCTACCACCTCAAAGGAGCAAAGCAACGAAAATGATGTCAATGCTGAATCTGCTGGGGGCCAAACACTGAAGGTGCCCATCAGACCCCATTGACTTTAATGAGGTAATTTGGGTTTCTAGCATGATGTATTGACAAAGTAGCTCTGCATGCAGCTCTGTTCTGTCTGGAATGTATTGCTGGAACGTGTGACTAAGCTTCCTAATGGAACTTTCAACTCAAATTTCCCTAATTCTCATGTTGGTTAACCTACAGTTTCCCAAGAATCTTGTTTCACATTGAATCCCATTAACTTCATTAGCACAGACAGGGCCTAACTACTATACAGAAAACACAAAGGGGAGCCTAACTACTATAGAGGGGAACATAGGGGGACTTATACTATACAGGGTGCACAGAGGGGCCTAACTACTATGTATTGGAACAGAGGGGGCTATGCTATACAGGGGGATTATAATAATATTATATATTTAGACACACAGGAGCCCATCTACTATACAGAGGCACAAAGGAGGCCTAGTTATTATACAGGCGGACAGAGGGGCCTTATACTATACAGGGGCACAGCGGGGGCCTAATACTATACAGAATGCACAGAAGGGCCTAACTACTATATAGGCCGAAAAGCAGGGCCGTATTTACCACTAGGCACCTGTGGTCCGGTGCCTAGGGCAGCATCTTGCAGGGGGGCAGCACCACGGAGGAGGGGGGGGGGACTTTTTGAGGGGGGAGGTAGGATCAGGTCTGGTATGGCTGTGACACCTGGAACTATTGCCTACCGATGTACCAATCCTGTGGTGAGAATTCCTTCAGACAATATGCAGTCTGCTCTAATCATTCATTCAATGTGAAAATTTGTTTATGTTTTAAACCGTTAAAAACCATGAAAACACGATTCAGATAATAATTCAACATGTAGAGAAATGTATGTGGCGTCTTCAGGTTTAGTGTCTAGGGCAGCAGGAGCTGTTAATACGGCCCTGCCCAGAAGGTACTTAACATTCTAAAGGGGGCACAGAAGGGGCCTAAATACTATGTATGGGCACAGAGGGGGTTAATACTATAGAGGGAGATCAGAGGGGTCCTAATATATAGGAACCCATCTACTGTAGAGAGGCAGAAAAGAAGCCTAACTATTATACAGGGGGGTAGAGGGGCCTAACTACCATACCAGGGTGCAGGGGGGTCTTTCTACTATAAAAGGGCTCAGAGGGGGCCTAACTTCTATCTAGGGGGTCAAAGGGGCATGAGGTATGGAACACAGATTTCACCCAGGCCTTATTCTAAAAAAGCATTTGATATGACAGACTTTGTATCACACCCCAATATGATCAAAACTTAAGACTTGTCAAAAGTTTTTTTTAATTTTTTAAGTGACAGAAACACTAAAACAAATCACTGCTCTTCACAGTTCCTCCTCTTATATATACGAATGCAAACAACTAGATCATGCCTCATCTGATATATCGTGGCCTTCCAAAAGTCCATCAGTGGCAGGGGGGGGGGGGGGGGAGGGTTGGGCCCTTGGCTTTCAATATGCCTGATCACTTTGCTCTCGGGGGAAATAAGCCGCTGCCAGTGACTTTCTCTCATCTCAGTTAGAATGGCTGCACCCCTTACAGGTGGAGGGGGTCGGATGAGATAGCTGACGGCTGAAGGAGCTTTGGTTTTACAGCTCGGTTGCATTTCTTCTAATACACTACAATATTCCTCCAGCCTTAGCGGCAGCAGACTGGCATTGAGTGCTGTCAGCGCTAAATATTATCGGCTAAGAGCCACACTTTTGGCCTCCTATGGATGGGACTGATCCCTTTTTAATGTACATGTTGTTCTTGGTGAGACACTGAGGGGTCACTCACCTGCCGCTGCCGCCGCCATTATGTGTTCTCTAGGACTCCACTACATTGGCGGTGATGGATGGCTGGTGTCACAGTAAATATACTGAAGATCCGGGATGGAGCTTCACTGATTTGTACTCTCTGCTGCTGCATATGGGAGTAAAGAAGAAATACTGATATGAGATTGATGATACCCCATAGATATATGCTTGATATACAAAGATGATATATAGTAAAGCAATCTTTGTGGACAAGGTCATGCTGGGGCACTCAGCCAATATACCTAGATAACAAAAACGTTATCTTAATTTTTTTTTAATTTTTTTTTCGTTATATGGTTATGGAGGCAGCCATCTTATGTGAACATCTTTTTTCAGCGTTCAGAGATTTGCTTTACAGCAGCCACATGGACCATAAGAATCTGTGGTCTGGATGTAACTGACTGACTTTAATGGGAGACGGTTGTGGGCATGCTCTGTGAGCTGTGCAGGGAGATAGAGGAGAGGAGCTGTGACCTATGATGAATAGTGTGATTGTGGCTTATCTATATGTAGGTGTCACATCTCAATGTATTCCTGTCCTTGATAATAATAATGAAAGGGGTAAGCCGGCGAAAAATGTTTTCTTTTAAATCAACTGGTTACAGAAAGTGATATAGATTTGTAAATTGCTTCTTTTTTTTAAAAAAAATGCCAGTCTTCAGGTACCTATCAGCTGCTGTATGCCCTGCAGGAAGTGGTGTTTTCTTTCTGCTGCCACCTCAGTCCATGTCAGGAACTGTCCAGAGCAGTAGCAAATCCCCATAGAAAACCTCTCCTGCTCTGGACAGTTCCTGACATGGACAGAGGTGGCAGCAGAGAGCACTGTGTCACACTGCACCACTTCCTGCAGGACATACAGCAGCTGATAAGTACTGGAAGACTGGAGATTTTTAAATAGAAGTAATTTGCAAATCTATATAACTTTCTGGTATCAATTATTATGAAAAAAAATGGCTGGAGTTCCCCTTTAAAAAAATGAAAATCCCTTACAGCGGACCCAAGTATATAGCTGGGTCCTCTAATCTCATGGAGGAATAGTCTCTATCCATGGCCGCCCACCCCACCAACCCACCAAGGCCGTTCTATCTCCATCCACACCAGACCAGAGCAGCGGCAGAAGGAGCCGACTGATTGACTCCTTGTGCAATTTATGAGGACAGGGAGAGGAGTGCGCTTCATTGTTAATGATCAGAGAACATGAACGCTTCACGGACATTTTATTCATTAATCCTACAGCGCAGATGGTTCGTGTCATTCTCTTTCTCCCTCATTGTAATTGAATTTTTGATGTGCGCATTTTTCGTCCTTGCCGATTGCGGCTCTTGGTTTTACCAGAAATCGTGTGTCGCTATGTGTTTAGCACGGGGCATTTGGCACAGTATGTCAGAGGATGAATAACTGGGGATTATGATTTTAGAAAGTTATACAAATTTGCAATTTACTTCTGTTTAAAAATCTCAAGTCTTCCAGTACTTATCAGCTGCTGGATGTCCTGCAGGAAGTGGTGTATTCTTTCCAGTCTGACACAGTGCTCCCTGCTGCCACCTCTGTCCATGTCAGGAACTGTCCAGAGTAGGATCAAATCCCTTTAGAAAACCTCTCCTGCTTCGGACAGTTCCTGACATGGACAGAGGTGGCAGCAGAGAGCACTGTGTCAGACTGGAAAGAATACACCACTTCCTGCAGGGCATACAGCAGCTGGTAAGTAATGGAAGTCATTTACAAGCATTTATAACTTTATAGTACCTGTTGAATAAAAAAAAACAAAAAACAAACAAAAAAAAAAACAAAAAACGAAGTTCCCCTTTAAGCTGGTTGTAAAGGATTGACCTACAGAACAATGTGGGCACAGATGGTACTACCTCCCTGTCTCTCCCTATAAATGATGTAGATACAGAGAATATTGCTTCCTTTGCAATCATTAGAAATAGCTAGCAGATACAGATAGTACTGCCTTTCCCTGCCTGTCTCCCCATGTAAATGATTTATCAACAGATAGTACTGCCTTCCTGTCTCCCCATGTAAATGATATATATCAACAGATAGTACTGCCTTCCTGTCTCTCCATGTAAATTATATATTAACAGATAGTACTGCCTTCCTGTCTCCCCATGTAAATCATGTAGGAACATATACCACTGATTTCCTGTCACTTTCTGTAAATTATATAAATACATGTATTAATACCACCATGTCCCTCTCAATAAATGATGTGGTTACAGATAGTACTGCCTCCTTGTCCCTCTTTGTAAATAATGCAGGTAGAGGGAGCAATGTCTCTTTGTAAATAATATAGGTGCAGATAATATTGTCTCCTTGATTCTTTGTGTACAGTAATAGGTAAACCTATTGCTGATTCTTGCCTCTCCCTGTAATTGATATATGTACAGGTAGTACTGCTACCTTGTCTCTTCCTGTAATCTGTATATGTATAGTTACTACTTCTTCTGCCTTGTCTCTGCCTGTAATTGATGTAGCTATAGGTAGTAGTGGTGCCTTGTCTCTCCCTGTAATTTGTATAGGTATAGTTAGTAATGCTGCCTTGTCTCTCCCTGTAATTTATATAGGGATAGGTAGTACTAGTGCCTTTTCTCTCCCTGTAATTTTATAGGTATAGGTAGTACTGCTGCCTTGTCTCTCCCTGTAATTGATATATGTACAGGTAGTACTGCTGCCTTGTCTCTTCCTGTAATCTGTATATGTATAGTTAGTACTGCTGCCTTGTCTCTGCCTGTAATTTATGTAGGTATAGGTAGTACTGGTCCCTTGTGTCTCCCTGTAATTTTATAGGTGTAGTTAGTACTGCTGCCTTGTCTCTCCCTGTAATTTAAGTAGTGATAGGTAGTACCGGTGCCTTGTCTTTCCTTGTAATTTGTATAGGTATAGTTAGTACTGCTGCCTTGTCTCTCCCTGTAAATGATGTAGGTATAGGTAGTACTGCTGCCTTGTCTCACCCTGTAATTGATATATATACAGGTAGTACTGCTGCCTTGTCTTTCCCTGTAATTGATATAGGTATAGGTAGTACTGCTTCCTTGTTTCTCCCTGTAATTGATGTTGCTATAGGTAGTACTGCTGCCTTGTCTCTACCTTTAATTTATATATGTACAGGTAGTACTGCTGCCTTGTCTCTCCCTGTAATTGATGTAGCTATAGGTAGTACTGGTGATTTGTTTCTTCCTGTAATTGATGTACTGTTGCCTTGTCTCTACCTTTAATTTATATAGGTATAGGCAGGGCCGGCTCCAGGTTTTTGTGAGCCCTTGGGCGAGAAAGCCTCAACGGGCCCCTTTGTATAGCACACCTCGGGGCACACCTACCAAATAAAGTTTGACAAAATACCGAAAAAAACGTAATTCAGTAACTCACAGGTGACGTCTTCTTTGATCTGAGGCGATCGCTCTCCGTTTCCTCTCCATCTGGCCCAGACCACCATGATGATTTCTTCCAGCTACAATTAATCTCTTCAGGACCTGTCAGACAAACATCTTAGGCTCCGCACATTTCCAGCAACTTCTTTCCCTTTTTTCCACCCATAGGCTCCTATACAGTAGTAACTCCACTGTTTGGTGTCATGTGCAGTAAAGTAAGGAGGCAGGGCCGATTCTGGGGTTTCTGCCGCCTGAGGCAAACCTCAGGCGGCCGCCCCCTGACAACCCCCTCCCGCCCCCCCCCCCCCCCCCCCGCCGCCGTAACCGGATCACCCGCGCCTGCACCTCGCGCATCCCCCCCCCCCCCCCCCCGCCGTAACCGAATCACCCGCGCCTGGACGCCCCGCACTCACCTGTCCTGCAGCAGCCGTCCCGTCCCGCTCACCGCTGTCTCCCGACCCTGCAGCCGCTCACCTGTCCTGCCGCAGCCGTCCCGTCCCACCGCTGTTCCTTTCCGCGCTCCAGTGCCGTCAGTCAGCAGCTGTCATCGCCCTCCAGAGAGTCGTGAGTGCCTGGGGTCAGCGGGGGCATCGCGGCCCCCGCTGACCACGGGCACTCACGACTCGCTGGAGGGCGATAACAGCTGCTGACTGACGGCGCGGGACAGCGGTAAGCGTTGGCGGCGGGACCGGACGGCTGCGGCAGGACAGGTGAGCGGCTGCAGGCGCAGGGCTGCTGTCTGCCGCCCCCTGCAGGGGCGCAGAATCTGCCGCCTGAGGCGGAATACTCATTCCGCCTCATGGCAGAAACGGCCCTGTAAGGAGGTTTGTGGGTCCTGTGCTGTGCCCCCCATATAGTAATAATGTCCCCATGCTGTGCCCTCCATATAGTAATAATACCCTCTGTCCCCATAGTAATGCCCCCTGCTCTGCCCCATAGTAATGTCCCCAGCCCCCATAGTAATGTCCCCTGCCCCCATAGTAATGTCCCCTGCCCCCCTAGTAATGCCCCCTGCTCTGTCTTCATAGTAATGTCCCCTGCCCCCATAGTAATGTCCCCTGCTCCCCATAGTAATGTCCCCTGCTCCACATAGTAATGTCCCCTGCCCCCATAGTAATGTCCCCTGCTTTCCATAGTAATGTCCCCTGCTCTGTCCACATAGTAATGCCCCCTGCCCCCATAGAAATGCCCCCTGCTCAGCCCCTATAGTAATGTCCCCTGCCCCCATAGAAATGCCCCCTGCTCTCCCTCAACACAAGAAAATAAAAAAATAAAATCATACTTACTAATCCGGGCGGGGGACGGGTCCTCTTCTCCCTTGTGTGCACCTTGTGGATCCACCAGCAGGCGTGATGATGTCATTGCTCTGCACCTGTTGGTGAGAGCGCATCCATGCTAGAATGGACTAGAATGGAGTTGCTAGAAGGAGGTCCTCCCCTGGAGTCTGTATTCTAACTCGTTCACCATAGAGCAGGCTAGAATGGAGTTACAATCAGGAGGCATTACATGAGGTATACCAGGGGGAACTACAATTCCCAGCGTGTTCAGCCTGTCATTATGGGAGATCAGAGGACATTACAGGAGGATATATAATAGGACTACAACTCCCAGCATATCCAGCCTGTTATTATGGGAGATCAGAGGACATTACAGGAGGAGATTTAAGAGGAGTACTACAACTCCCAGCATGGACAGCCTGTTATTATGGGTGATCAGAGGACATTACAGGAGGAGGTATGAGGACTACAACTCCCAGCGTGTCCAGCCTGTTATTATGGGAGATCAGAGGACATTACAGGAGGAGATATAATAGGTCTACAACTTCCAGCATGTCCATCCTGTTATTATGGGAGATCAGAGGACATTACAGGAGGAGATTTAAGAGGAGTACTACAACTCCCAGCATATCCAGCCTGTTATTATGGGAGATTAGAGGACTTCACAGGAGGAGAATTAAGAGGAGTACTACAACTCCCAGCATGGACAGCCTGCTATTATGGGAGATCAGAGGACATTAAAGTAGGAGATATAAGAGTAGGACTAAAACTCACAGCATTCAGAGGGAAGGTATAAGTGAGCCCCGCCTCCTCATGTCACATGACAATGATCACAGGTCCTTCACCCACCTGCATCCTCTCCCGTTCTCAGCCCCGCCCCCTTATGACGTCACCACAGGTCCTTCCCCAGTGCAGCAAACACGGCAGGTCCTTCCCCAGCCCCTCCAGCCCACCCCCGGACTTGGGGTCGGCAGCACCCGCCCCCCCGGATCACTGGGTTGGTGATGCGGTGGGCGTCTGGCTCACTGCTCGGGCAAGTGTCGGGGGCCCCTTGGGCGGCCGTGGGCCCCGGCACTTGCCCGAGTATGCCGGGTGCTGACGCCGGCTCTGGGTATAGGTAGTAGTACTGTTGCCTTGTCTCTCCCTGTAATTTATATAGGTATAGGTAGTACTGCAGTCTTATCTCTCCCTGTAATTTATATAGGTAGTACTGCAGTCTTATCTCTCCCTGTAATTTGCATAGGTAGTACTGCAGTCTTGTCTCTTCCTGTAATTTGTATAGGTAGTACTGCGGTCTTGTCTCTTCCTGTAATTTGTATAGGTAGTACTGCGGTCTTGTCTCTCCCTGTAAAAGATATAGTTACAGATAGTGCTGCTTTTTGCATTTCCCTGTGAATCATGTCAGTACAGATAGTTCTGCTTCCTTGTCTCTCTATGTAAATGATGTACTCCTGTGGTGGACTAGGTGTTGTGTTGCGTTGCGTTGTCAGCTCAGCCAAAGGTGGTATTGTCGTGACGCCAGTGCGAGTCCAGCACACAGGTGTGATGTTGATACCTGCTTTGTTTATGTAGTTGGCTGTGTTCCACAAATGGTCAGTGACCTGCCGGGTTGTTGCGGGCCCCTTGGGCTCTTGTCACGGCAGTCCGGAGTGGCATCTGACCCACCCGGACTATTGGTACCACCACCCACAGAAAGGGGAAAAATAACCCAAGGTGTAAGGTGCTGTGTGTATGGGTGCTGGTGCGTTACAAAGTATGACAGAGTCCCAGTAATGTAAAAATAGAACAGCTTTACTGTCAAGTTCTTCAGCAGCACAATACACTTTTGTAGAATAGATAAATCTCTGACACAGACTTTTAGTACTTAAACTAGTTGTGCTTAAGGAGGTGCTGAAGGAGTAGAGTCGAAGAGAGGTAGTTGTAGCGGTGCTTGGAGAGTAGAGGAGTTTGTCGGAGGAGCCCCAATCCAATGTTGCTGTGTACCCTGCCGGAACTTCAAGAGATATACTTTATAGTGAGAAGTTTACTTGTAGTTGTGTTTAAACTGTGTCTGACCACTTTGAGCCCTACAGTGTTGAGCTATCCATCCTGTCAGGGTACTAAAAGCCCCAGCTCTAGTTATCTGGGCTTAGCTAAGTGTCCGGGGATGTCCCAGTTACCTGCATTGCGAGATAGGATACGTAGACCTTCTTTACGGTAGCTTTGTCCTATCCAGGCTAGTTCCTCTTGTGTTCAGGATACTGCCCTGTGCTTTTTAGATGTTTTCTCGGTGTGGGTTAGGGTGTTCCTGGACTCCTCTCCCTTTAACCCCTTAAGGACGGGGCCCATTTTCGTTTTTGCGTTTTCGGTTTTTCCTCCTTGTGTTTAAAAGGCCATAGCACTTACATTTTTCCACCTAGAAACCCACATGAGCCCTTATTTTTTGCGTCACTAATTGTACTTTGCAATGACAGGCTGAATTTTTGCATTTGGTACACTACGAAACCAGAAAAAAATTCAAAGTGTGGTGAAATTGAAAAAAAAAACGCATTTCTTTTATTTGGGGGAACTGTGTTTTTACGCCATTCACCCTGGGGTAAAACTGACTTGTTATGCATGTTCCTCAAGTCGTTACGATTAAAACGATATATAACATGTATAACTTATATTGTATCTGATGGCCTATAAAAAATTCAAACCATTGTTAACAAATATACGTTCCTTAAAATCGCTCCATTCCCAGGCTTATAGCGCTTTTATCCTTTGGTCTATGGGGCTGTGTCAGGTGTCATTTTTTGCGCCATGATGTGTTCTTTCTATCGGTATCTTGATTGCGCATATACAACTTTTTGATCGCTTTTTATTACATTTTTTTCTGGATTTGATGCAACCAAAAATGCGCAATTTTGCACTTTGGGATTTTTTTGCGCTGACGCCGTTTACCGTGCGAGATCAGGAATGTGATTAATTAATAGTTCGGGCGATTACGCACGCGGCGATACCAAACATGTTTATTTATTTATTTATTTGTTTACTTTTATTTAAAACCTGGGAAAAGGGGGGAGGGGGCTTTTTACTATAAACAAAACTTTTTTTCTTTTTTTTTACACTTATACTAGAAGCCCCCCTAGGGGACTTCTAGTATATATACTTTGATCTCTCATTGAGATCTCAGCAGCATAGATATGCTGCAGAGATCAATGAGATAGGCACTCGTTTACTTCCGGCTGCTGCAGCCGGAAGTAAACGAGTGCCGAGTCGGGGACGGCGCCATCTTGGATGAGTCCCCGGCCGGCATCAGTAACGGAGATCGCTCCTCCGGGACAACGTCCCGGAGGAGCGATCTCCCCCACTAGACACCAGGGAAAGGTTGCCTCCGGTAATCGGAGGCAGCTGTCAACTTTGACAGCTGCCTCCGATTAGCTAATTAGCGGGCACGGCGATCAGACCATGCCCGCTAATAGCGGCGGTCCCGGGCTACACGCGGCACCCGGGACCATGGCGCTTCAAAGCGGGGCCGCAGCGCGGCCCCGCTTTGAAGTGCTAATGAGGACATATGACGTACCGGTACGTCATATGTCCTTAAGAGGTTAAAGTGCTTAGCACTGCATACTGAACGTAGTAATAGCCAAGGTTGTCTCTAGCTGCATCTATACACTTGAGTGTCTAGACTAGACTGATCTTGTCCCTGTCAGGAGTCCTGGCAGTAGGCAGGCCCTGGCTTAACTACAGCAGAAACAGTAGGTTTTGCGTCTTCCCTCTCTGAGAATCTGGTTAAGACTGACTGTGCACTTCCTTCCACCAGTGTCTCCTCCTACAGGGGCTTAAAGTGAGCTTCCCTGTAAATGGTGGGGATGAGTGTGTGCATAATAAAAAAGAAAAGTGATAGGTCAGAAGTAGAGAGCACCTCCTATTGGTCAACAACAACACATGGTACACATAAAACATTAACCCATGACCCTCCTCAGCTGTGCAATACATAGACATACAAAATACTGACACCTAGTGGTGAAATTTCAGACTACTTCATCACCACTTTTAAACCTGAAAGAGGAAGCTTTTTGAGAGGTGCACATGAGTGACAAAAACACCTGTGGTGGGATACCATACTGCCACCTTGTTGGTATAGGTAGTACTGCTTCCTTATCTCTCTCTGTATATGATGTAGATATAGGTAGTACTGCCACCTTGTCTCTCTCTCTCTCTCTCTCTCTCTCTCTCTGTATATGATGTAGGTATAGGTAGTATTGCTTCCTTGTCTCTCTCTGTATATGATGTAGCTATAGGTAGTGCTGCCTCCTTGTCTCTCTCTCTCTCTCTCTCTCTGTATATTATGTAGGTATAGGTAGTATTGCTTCCTTGTCTCTCTGTATATGATGTAGCTATAGGTAGTGCTGCCTCCTTGTCTGCCTGTATAATTGATGTACTGTAGATATAGGTGTAGGCTTACATTTTTTTTTTTACTTACATGGTGATTTCATCTTTTAGTTATAGAGGAGAAGAGCTGCACAGATCCAGGACCACCACTTAATGGATATAAAGAATTATCTGAGCAGGGGGGATTCACATATGGGAACCGGATCAAGATTGGTTCCACCATCAACTACTTCTGTAACAACTCCTATGTCCTCAGCGGAAACCAGGAGCGGAAATGTCTAGAAACCGGTCAATGGTCTGGGAAGCAGCCGGTCTGCATTAAAGGTAAAGTGTAAGATTCTCCTGATATATATATATATACTGTGCTCTTACTTGTGCAGGGTCTTAGGGTCCAGCCCAGATCCTCTGTCTAGGACTCAATATAGATTCAAGATTAAGGCTGAACCTGTCAGTGATGTCCATTACTTGCCCCATCTCCATTAGTCCTCCAGCTGAATGTGCTGAGTTGTCAATTGGAAACTGAATGTGAACACGACATGTTATTAAATTATACATTACTATCAGTACAGAGTGATTTCCCCCGAGAACAGGGCCATATAGATCACGGCTGACAACACATGGAGTTATTACAGGAGAATGAAAAGGCCAATGGCTCAAATCCATGTGTGATCCATCTTTTATCATATCTACCTATGACTGCATGTTGTTACTATATACAGAGCAATATTACCATCATACAGTAACATACCAGCCCTATGCATGTTCTGCAGACAGTATAGGTGACCATTCATCCTATGACTACAGGTGACATCAGACAGCCAAGATGACTTCTTCCAGTCACGACAGTAACAGTGGGTAGATAAGAAAGTTGGGGTAGGGGGTGGATTGGAGGAGTAGCTAGGTCCCTCTGTTAGGTAGGTAGATTTCCCCATTAGGTAGTTAGATTTCTCTAGTAGGTAGCTTGTTCCTCCCAGTAAGATGGTTGCTCTTCCCAGTAGGCAAATAGGTCACCCATAACGTAGGTAGGTCTCCTAAGTAAGTTGGTGTCCCCAGGATGTAGATAATTTCTTCTATTAGGAAGGTAAGTCCTCTTAGTGGGTAGGTAGTTTCCCCCATAAGGTAGTTAGGTTCCCCTTATTAGGTAGGTACAGTCCTTCAGTAGATAGATGGGTCCTTCCAGTAGAAAGGTTGGTCCTACCCATAAAAAGGTAGGTCCCCATAAGGTAGAAGGGTCCCCAAGTGGGTAGATGTCCCCAGTGTGTAAATTGTTTCTCTTATTTGTTAGGTTGCTCCCCTTAGGGAGTAGGTCGTTTGCCCTATTAGCTAGGGAGGTTTCCCTCAAGATGTTAGCCACCCCTAATAGGTAGACAGCTCCCCCAGTAGGTAGGTAGTTTACCCTTTAGGTAGGTGCCCCTGGTAGGTAGACAGGTCCATCAGTAGGTAGTTAGGTGCCACTGGTAGGTAGACAGGTCCTTCAGTAGGTAGTTAGGTGCCCCTGGTAGGTAGATGGGTCCCTCAGTAGGTAGTTAGGTGCCCGTGGTAGGTAGACAGGTCCCTCAGTAGGTAGTTAGGTGCCCCTGGTAGGTAGATGGGTCCCTCAGTAGGTAGTTAGGTGCCCGTGGTAGGTAGACAGGTCCCTCAGTAGGTAGTTAGGTGCCCCTGGTAGGCAGACAGGTCCCTCAGTAGATAGTTAGGTGCCCCTGGTAGGTAGACAGGTCCTTAAGTAGGTAGTTAGGTGCCCCTGGTAGGTAGACAGGTCCTTCAGTAGGTAATTAGGTGCCCCTGGTAGGTAGATGGGTCCCTCAGTAGGTAGACAGGTCCCTCAGTAGGTAGTTAGGTGCGCCTGGTAGGTAGATGGGTCCCTCAGTAGGTAGTTAGGTGCCCGTGGTAGGTAGACAGGTCCCTCAGTAGGTAGTTAGGTGCCCCTGGTAGGTAGATGGGTCCCTCAGTAGGTAGTTAGGTGCCCCTGATAGGTAGACGGGTCTCTCAGTAGGTAGTTAGGTGCCCCTGGTAGGTAGACGGGTCTCTCAGTAGGTAGTTAGGTGCCCCTGGTAGGTAGACGGGTGCCCTCATACCAACACCAGCAAAAAATAAAGAACCTCACCTTCTCCTCGTTCCCATGCCAAGTGGCACAGTCTTCTTCCTCCAACTTTTACATTCACTTGTATTATTGATTCATACAAGGTTTCTTAGAACCACAGTGACCATCTAAGTTACACACATGCTAAGATGCCACATGACAATATCGCTACCATCTTCTGAAGAACCCTTAAAAAACTTTTCACAGATGCTCATTGGGAAGTAGGGCAGACCATACTGAATAACACCAGGGCGACATCCGATCAATATGACCTCATTCCATTGATACGCGTAGTCGTCAGTATAAGTCATGTGACTCTTTATCTGTTTAGATGGTTATTACATTCTATTCACTATATCTCATTCTAGGTTAGTGGATAGTAATATACAGAGACATATAAGCGGAGACATTTTCAGTACACATCTGCACCACACAAATCATCCTACACATAGGTGTCCTATATACCGTATCCAGCTGATATTTACTATGTTTGTGCAATCAGTATTGCTTAAAGGGATTGTCTGGTTTAGAAAGACTGTTTTCATATTCAATATTAAAGAATGTTGAGCCATAGCAAAGAGCGACTATAAATAGACCTCCATGTAGTACTTAATTTCTACTGTGGTGGCGCTGTAAGAAAATTGGACACTTTTTTTTTCCCCCAACTATTTGGACCCCTGTGAGTGATAAAGTTCCCTTGACTTTTTGCCTTCCAGTAGATCAGATTCCAGCGCACATCTGGTTAAAGCCAGTGACGCGCGCTCTCCGGGTGTTCTTCGGCTCTTATCCGGATTACACGTGTACAGTTAGACAAATTGAAAGTGGATATTTTCTGTGTAATTCCATTTTCATTTCAGGGTAATAGCTAAATATAATCTGAAAAAATATGTTTAAAGAGCAACTCCGGCCTTAGCTGATAAAAACATTAATGGTGCCGGATGCAATCCTAAGTAAAGGGGAGAGGAAATGAGAAAAAAGAAAATCTACTTTGTTCTATATTCCATGGCTGTCCTGCCTTAGAAAAGAACTCAGAATTAAAGGGCGCTTAAAGGGATACTCTAGAATTTTTTTTAAAAAAACCAACTAGTGTCAGAAAGCTATACAGATTTAAACATAATAAAAAAAAAAAATCTTGTATTACAGTACTTATCAGCTGATGCATGTCCTGCAGGAAGTGGTGTATTCTTTCCAGTCTGACACAGTGCTCTCTGCTGCCACCGCTGTCCATGTCAGGAACTGTCTAGAGTAGTAGCAAATCTTCGTAGAAAACCTCTCCTGCTCTGGCACCCTCTGTCAATCAGCTGATGGAAGAAGCTGTAATCTCAGGAATAGCCACCATCAAATGTATGGCGCTGTGCCTTGTAAAAGATGAAGAGGCTGCAGCGTTCACGTGAACCCCTTTACTCAGCTGATCCATAAGGTGCTGGGAGTCAGTCCCTACCAATCTGATATTGATTTTTTTATCCTAATATCGCCGATACATTTTAATCAAAAGTCAGCTGTACCTACCATGGCGGAACTGGCTGACCATCCAAACTGTATGGGGGCCTCCTGACTCTTTTCTTCCCAGAGAAAAAGCTGCTACCAGAGTCTGGCAGCGGCTCACCCCTCCGTTCTTCATTGAGAATTAATGAACATTCAGTCATGCAGAACATATATATATGGAAACTGCCATGTTAGTACTCCTAATACACCCTGCCAGAGATCACAAGGTGCCCATACACTTTGGGTTAAAATTGATATGCTATGTGATTCCTATATTCCATTTCTATAAATCACTTCTTTTACCAAAGCTGACTCCTTACCCAGGAAAACAGCTCTACAGTCCTGGCCACTAGATATCACTTTTCTTTGAAATCTGCTATTTACTCCCTGTTGTTAGGGGAATTCTGTCTCTAGTAACAATCAAAACAACACACAGGAAGTAGGGACGGGGCTTAGCATGTGCTATGTGCTGGAGAGAGAGATAGAGAAAGACCGAGTACCTGCATAGTATATCTATTCTCTAGAGGATCCTCACTGTCCCTCAGAGGTAAATCAAGGCTTCCCTTTCATCTCAGCTGCAGTAGTTTAATGCCTAGTGTAACCCATTTCTCGCTGTGCTGTTTGTAATCATTTAACAGTTGCTGAACCACTGATCTTCTTCTATCTAATCTGTACGGCCTTATTTAACCAGACTTTCTCCGGTCTTGGTTTTAGCTTGTCGGGAGCCCAAGATTCCAGACCTGGTGCGCCAGAAAGTGCTGCCATCGCAGGTTCAGTCACGGTGAGCTATTACACCCCCTGTCGCGGCCCTGAACGTTGTAAGCCGTCTAGATCTACTTACTAAACATGAAATACATCATTAGTCGTATCTTAAAAAAAGAGGATTGTGCATGTTAAGGATAATCCGGTCTTACGCCATCCATTTTGTGTCTTGGTTTCTCTATCACTCCATATATAATCCGTCCCCGTCTTGGATGATAATGTGATCCTGCCATAGATAAAAAGTGGAACAGATGTAATGGAATAAATGCAAAGTCTTTGGGTTTGATGCAGGAAGCTGATTGTGGAAGCTTCGTAGAAAGTTTATGTGATGGATTAACATAAATTTATCTTCCAAAACATATGCATAAAGCTATAAAAAAAAACCTGCTAAACGAGACAACAAAGTTGCATGACGTTTGCTATTGAAATGTAGCTTGGTAATCACTGCACCTTCTCAATAGATGGCGGATATAACCTTAGACTTGACCCAGGACTATACACAACCACTTTAGTCAAATGAACAAGCTCATTCTATAGTCGTTGCTGGTGTAGAGCAGATTTGTCAGGTCCAAACTGTTCAGGTCCGGCAATGTTCTCCGAACCTGAAGGCTTGACATTTGTTTCCCCACAGCTGCAGAAGTTGGATGGCGTCTTAAGGCTGCTGGGAAAACATAGACTGTATGCATGTTTTCCAAGACTCCAGTTTCTGCTGCCATGGGGAACCAAATGCCAAGCGTTCAAGGTTCGGAGAATGTTGCCGAACCCGAACAGTTTGACAGATCCGCTCAACACTAGTCGTAGACAACCTAATGGCCACCCATTTCCTTGACTCCAATGCCTTCTCTTATTCAGGGAGACTCCTCTTCACCACATGCTCAGGTCTGGCAATGTTCTCCGAACCCGAAGGCTTGGCATGTGTTTCTCCACAGTTGCCGAAGTTGGATGCCATCCTAGGGCTGCCAGGAAAACATGGGCTATATCCATGTTTTCCAAGACACCAATTTCTGCAGCCACGAGGAATCAAATATCAAGCCTTTAGGTTGGGAACAGTGCCGAACCCGAACAGTTTGACAGATCCGCTCAACACTAGTCGTAGACAACCAACTGGCCACCCACTTCCTTGACTCTAATGCCTTCTCTTATTCAGGGAGACTCCACTTCACCAACTTTACTCCTCTTCATCGTCCACATTCACCAAGGAGAAGATTGAAATTTACCCCACAAAGAAGTCACCATTACCTCCTGGAGAACTCCCTAAAGGATACCAGCACCTTCACACACAAATACAGTACGAATGTGTCTCCCCATTCTACCGGCGCGCGGGAAGTAGCAGGAGGACCTGTCTGAAAACCGGGAAATGGAGTGGACGAGCTCCATCCTGCATCACTAGTAAGTTCTACTTCTAATCACCCATTACAATGGGTTATATACAACCTGTCCACAACTGTCAAAGCATGCTGGGAATTGTAATTTTGGATACTAGGTTACGGCATGGACTTCTATACCATTTGTGCAGTCAAGTAAATTTAAAAAATTCTGGCTTCTTGCCATCACTACACGTTCAGAATTTTATTTATTATTCTAAGGGGGGGGGGGGGGGATTAAAACATAAAGTTATACTCACCTAACCCACTGCCACCCAGGGGTGGATTAACTTTACCAGCGGCCCGGGGTTGTTCACCAAGCCTGGGCCCCCCCACCCGACTGTAACTATGGCAACACTAGCGTGGTGTTCATAATACAGGATAGATGATGTCATGATGTCCTGATTTGTGCAACATTATGGTAAAGTAGCAATATTTTGCAAGTCATGGCAGAACTGCAGCCAGGAGACATTACACTACTGAAAGTATAAGTCTTTTTGGGTGGCCATGGGCCCCCCAGGAGCTCAGGGCCCCGGGCTACTGCCCAAAACAGACCTATTATATTCCGCTACTGCTGCCACCATTATCACACAGCCCTGGACCAGGGTTGGGACTGGAACACAGAATTGCCCGCTTAGCCACTGAATGACAATGTTGCAGCCACTGATTGGCTAAGCGGCCAATTCCATGTTCCAGCCCTAAAAGTTTGGTACAGGAGTACTGGAAAAGAGTAAGGAAGGTAAGTATTGTTTTTTTTTTTTTTTTTATTGTCTCAGAGCACCTTCGTGTGCATAACTATAATAATAATAAAAAAGTTTCCTTTGACACTGGAATACCCCTTTAAGAAAACCCCTTAAAGGGCTAGTGCGGCGCTAAACAATTATTCACTAAATAACACACATTACAAAGTTATACAACTTTGTAATGTATGTTATGTTAGTGAATCGCCCCCTTCCCCGTGTTTCCCCCCACCCACACCAGACCCGGAAGTGTAGTGTTCTATACATACCTGCCTCTAGCCGACCACTGTCCACCATCTTGTGCCATGATGTCATCTTCGGACGGACGGCCGAACCGCTCCGACGTGTTTTGCGTCATCAGCTGCTCAGCCGTGATTAGCTGAGCATAACTGTGCTCAGCCAATCATGGCTGAGCAACTGATGATGCGGCAGAGGGCGACTGGCACTAGGGACGGTCGGAGCGGTTCGTCCGTCCGAAGATGACATCATGGCACAAGATGGTGGACGGGTGTCGGCTAGAGAAAGATATGTATAGAACACTACACTTCCAGGTCTGGTGTGGGTGGGGGGAAAAACAGGGAGAGGGGGCGATTCACTAACATAACATATATTACAAAGTTGTATAACTTTGTAATGTGTGTTATTTAGTGAATAATTGTTTAGCGCCGCACTACCCCTCTAAGAGGTGAGGCCTATTAAAGGGATTTGTCCAGGCTTACAAAAACATGGCCGCTTCATTCATCAGTATGGATGTGGGTTTTGCAGCTCAGTTCCATTGAAGTGAATGGAGATGTATTGTAATTCCACACACAACCTGAGGACAAGGGGTGGGGCTGTTTTTGAGAAAGAAAAAAAAAGTATTTATTTTATTTATCTTAGGAACCCCTTTAATGTAGTAATTTAGACATGGCTTTGTATGCTGTATGTAGGCCTACTATTTTTTATTGACTATGATGATATATTTTCTTGTATTTTGTGTCGTTTTAGTTTGTGGGAAGCTGGAAAATGTCACCGTTCCCCGTGTGTCGGAAATGCGTTGGCCGTGGCAGGCCGCGTTATATCGCAGGTCTAATGGAGTAAAAGACATCAACCTGCGGAAGGGCGCCTGGGTCCTGGTGTGCAGCGGGGCCTTGCTAAACGAGCGCACGGTGGTGATAGCTGCTCACTGCGTGACTGACCTCGGCAAGAGCACCATTATCAAGGTGTCAGACCTGAAAGTTGTGTTGGGAAAATTCTACAGAGACGACGAGCGAGATGACAAGAGCCTGCAGCATCTACATGTCAGTAACCATGGCAACTGGGAGCAGGGATGTATAGAGTATGGCAGCGTCTTTCCCATAGGAGACGAGCTGAATTCCCTGTAATAGATGTGGTTGCCTCTGATAAGGATATAAGGGTCTGTGTTTGCTCAAGGTCTAATCCCCCCGAGGTCCGGGAATGATGGTTTTTCATACACAACAATATTATACTAACAATGGAGGCCTTTAGGACCCTTATGGTACACCGCTATATGGTTATGGCTTCTATCATTTAGAACAAAAACAGGAGCTCTTTATAGCTCCAAACCCCCGTCTAACATCTGATGACATCACAGGCTGCTGTATTTGATGTCTCCATCTTGTGGCTCCACGGCTGTCTGGGCATGCTGGGAGTTCTAGTTTTGCTAGTGCCGAGGAGCCACAGGTTGGAGATGAACATGAGAATCTATACAGTATGTTGTATATTGGTCCTTTGCATATGGGGGTCTTAATTATTAATTATTAACCTTACCTACCAAACCTTCGCCTATGTCACTATCCTTATCTACCAACCCTTCTCCTATGTCACTATCCTTACCTACCAAACCTTCTACTGTGTCACTATGCTTACCTACCAAACCTTCTCCTATGTCACTATCCTTATCTACCAAACCTTATCCTATGTCACTATACTTACCTACCAACCCTTCTCCTATGTCACTATCCTTACCTACCAACCCTTCTCCTATGTCACTATCCTTACCTACCAAACCTTCTCCTATGTCACTATCCTTACCTACCAAACCTTCTCCTGTCACTATCCTTACCTACCAAACCTTCTCCTATGTCTCTATCCTTACTTACCAAACCTTCTCCTATATTACTATCCTTACCTACCAAACCTTCTCCAATATCACTATTCTTACCTACCAAACCTCCTCCTGTGTCACTATCCTTACCACCAAACCTTCTCCTATGTCACTATCCTTACCTACCAAACCTTCTCCTGTCACTATCCTTACCTACCAAACCTTCTCCTATGTCTCTATCCTTACCTACCAAACCTTCTCCTATATTACTATCCTTACCTACCAAACCTTCTCCAATATCACTATTCTTACCTACCAAACCTTCTCCTATGTCACTATCCTTACCACCAAACCTTCTCTTATGTCACTATCCTTATCTACCAAACCTTCTCCTATGTCACTATCCTTACCACCAAACCTTCTCCTATGTCACTATCCTTATCTACCAAACCTTATCCTATGTCACTATCCTTACCTACCAAACCTTCTCCTATGTCACCAACCTTGCCTACCAAACCTTCTCCTATGTCACTAACCTTACCTACCAAACCTTCTCCTATATCACTATCCTTACCTACCAAACCTTCTCCTATGTCACTATCCTTACCTACCAACCCTTCTCCTATGTCACTATCCTTACCTACCAAACCTTCTCCTATGTCACTATCCTTATCTACCAATCCTTCTATGTCACTATCCTTACCTACCAAACCTTCTCCTATGTCACTATCCTTACCTTTCAAACCTTCTTCTATGTCACTATCCTTACCTACCAAACCTTCTCCTATGTCTCTATCCTTACCTACCAATCCTTCTCCTATGTCACTATCCTTATCTACCAATCCTTCTCCTATGTCACTATCCTTACCTACCAAACCTTCTCCTATGTCACTATCCTTATCTACCAAACCTTATCCTATGTCACTATCCTTACCCACCAAACCTTCTCCTATGTCACTAACCTTACCTACCAAACCTTCTCATATGTCACTATCCTTACCTACCAAACCTTCTCCTATGTCACTGTCCTTACCTACCAAACCTTCTCCTACATCACTATCCTTACCTACCAAACCTTCTCCTATGTCACTATCCTTACCTACCAAACCTTCTCCTATGTCACTAACCTTACCTACCAAACCTTCTCATATGTCACTATCCTTACCTACCAAACCTTCTCCTGAGTCACTTACAAACATAGTGAAAAGAACAGGACCCAGAACAGATCTACGGCACTATTACTTATCCACAGCATTGTTAATTATAATTGAATTTC